>NC_064816.1:23067264-23233915 GCF_023721935.1 Panthera uncia
TATACACTGTATGTTAGTCAACTTGACAATAAATTATATTTAAAAAATAAAGTTAAGTATCAAAAAAGAAAAAAAATGCTTGTACAAAAGGAAAATAAGTAATTTATAAAAAATAAATAAAAGGAAAAGAAAGGGATCAACTGGAAGATGACTTTTTCCGATACAGAACTCTGATCCATGGGATAGGTGTTGCCTAGAAAGAAGGTGGGGGCACAGGACTCTAACTTGATGCTACTGTCCACTAAACTCACCCAACTCACTCCCCTTGCTCACGTCCATAATGCTATCTTCCCACACAATTTCCCCCACAACACATCTATTGGGGCAGGGGTGGGGGGAAGGAAGTGATAATCAAGCCCAAGTATCCAGTCCTTTTAAATGGTCCTAGTCATCACTTCACGAATAAAAGGTCATCCTAAGTTTTCAAAACCAAGACAAAGATTCAAAAGAATCCTCCTTAGGTGAGTCAAGACTTTCCAATTCCTTTCCTTCATCCTGAGACCAATAAAACACTCTTGCCTTTTCCTGTTACCACAATTGTTTGTTTGTTTGTTTTTAAGAAGACACAGGCCATTGAACCTGGTGGCTGAGGAGCAAGGAAACTGGACACTCATCCTAGCAAAGTCTCCAAAAGTCATACATTTAAAAAACACATTCTGTTAATATTTTGTCATGAAGTTTGTTAACTGTATGATAGGGAGAAGATGCAGCATGAGAAAAAATCTTGAGATACCTGCAGAAATTAGTCCACAACTGAGAGTCCCTTTTATGGACTAGCTTCTTACTAACCAGAGCCTTGGGCTTCCAAACTCTCTCTGTTCCAAGTCTCATCTAGGGAGAAAGGGAGGCAGAGATTGGATATCTTCTCTTTGAATACTAAATTATTCTTAACACTCTTTATTGGCTAAGAATAGAATGGAAGATCAGAGAACTCAGAGGCCAGGAATATCTGTTTGCTTCAGAGGTCATCTTTAACACCTGAGACCACCACCAGCTTTTCTCTTTAGAGTAGAAACTACTTTTACCAATACCTTTTTTCTAATGGTACATGCACCAATCTCTTGCCACTTCTAGAAAGCCATCATCCTATAGCTCTTCCCCTCAAACACAATGTCTGAGAAGATCATTAATTCCCCTCATGCAAGTGAGTTGTTGACTAAGCTTTACCTCAGGCCAGAGGAAATTATTTGTTCATTGATTGAAGCATTTGCCAACCAGGAGATGTACAAACATGCCAATGTAGACTCACAAAAGAAGCAGCTACAAGCTAAGTTGGTTTTGAGGACTCTATTTAAGTTTATCTCACAAAACTAGATATCCACCATGGGAACGAGAAAGGAAAGGAACCAGATTCCATGCTTCCTTCCTGGATGTGCTTCTTTCTAAGTCCTAGTGGAACCTGCAGTCTTCTATTTGGGTACATGATTCATTTTTAGAAATACAGGTAAGATAGAACCAAAGACTGAAAATAGCTAATGACACCTTGTTTTTCAGATCGAGTCTTTTATGAAGCATACACAGTTATGCCATATTTCACACATGCTTTCACCTTCAGAGTGTCCCTGATTAAGTCTCAGGATGGGCATTTTTAAGATATTAGTAATTTCCATATTTGTCTTGACTATATTAAGTATATAAACCCCACGTTCTTTACCATTTTTAGTATTTAGTACTTTTAGTACTACTTGTATAAATTTATAACATCTTGGTTTTATGAAATAAATTGCTAAATTCAAACATTTTATGCCTTTTATTAAATCATGCCACTTGACATCTGTAATTTTGATTGCAAGTTGAATTAGTTTGGATTAATGAGAGACACACAATATTTGAGCTAAGAGGAATGTGAATAAGATTCCACTTATTCTTACTTATGTCAATATACCTAGTTACAGATAATGTCTTACCTGTTTTCTAACTGGTTAAGGGGGTAGAAACAAGATAACCACCCTCATTAGAAATATGTGTATGCAGAAAGACAATAGGCTCTAATGAAGTTATTGGGAAAACTGATTTTTAATTTGTTGGGCCTGTCCAGAGGTTGGTGTTTGCTTCCTTATTCATTGCTGCATTGGAGAAAGTTAAGAATGCTAGATAAATAAGTTCCTAAAAAATTAGGAGTTACAGATTATTTCAAAAGTTATCTATTTAAAAAACTCATGACATTTTTAGATTATAAGACAAAAACAAAATATCACTAAAATTCTTCATGTCTTCTAAATAGGACACACATATCCATAGTATTTGCATAAGAATATCCCAACCCACTCACAGCCACTGACCCAGAGCATGAATTCCACCTTAAGGTCAAGCCAGGCAATTCTGAAAGAAGTGCTAAATCCTCTAACCACTGCAAACCCATTCAACTCGCTGTGGCAACAGCGCGGTGAGTATTTCGGTCCCAGTGGCCTAGAAGAATGAGTGTACTTCATAAGGCACCCAATTTATTCCCATAAAATGCTTGGCATGCCAGTTGACTTTGGGCTCATTTTACACAAAAATCTAGGTTTTTGGAAAGATTTACTCTAGGGTTTCCAAATGTTTATTGCCTCGCTGACAGATTTTTAGACTGGTACTTGTAACAGGTGATTTTTCACACCACTAGGAATCCAGAATGTGATTCCAGAACACTGGGCAAAAACCATCTCTAAGATGCTAGTTGATATCAAATCACATGAATTCTAGAATATATGAAAGCAGAAAAATACTTATTAAGTTAATAATCATGTGAGATAGCACGGCATCATCAAAAGTTACACCCTTTATAAAGTCCATGCCTCTAGTATTTTCTCTGTTCCTCAGATATATACCAATCATGTTCCCACCTCGATGACCTTGCACTTGCTGCTCCTGATGCCTGGAATCAACTCATTCCAGTGCTTTACAAGATTTCCTTCTGCTCATACTTCAGCTTCAGAAGTAGCCCTCTCCCTCTCCACACCACACTGTATATAATATTGCCTGGTAATTTCCTCCATAGCAAATATTATAATCTCCAATTGTCTTGTTCATTTTTTTAATGTATTTCTGATTAGTGAGGGCAGGACCTTTTCTTCCTTATTCACAGTCACTTCCCTAGTACCTGGAACAATATCTAGGACAGTAGGGACTCAATAAATGTATGCTAAATAAATAAGTAAAAAGTTTAACACAAAGTACTAAGATTTTTCACTGAACTATAGTGCAAAGCCATAGGTTTGACTTGTATTACATTCTAAGTTCTCCATCATTGTAAAAACAAGATATAGTCCAGAGGAGAGGTATCTTTTTTTTTTTTTTTAATTTTTTTTTTCAACGTTTTTTATTTATTTTTGGCACAGAGAGAGACAGAGCATGAACGGGGGAGGGGCAGAGAGAGAGGGAGACACAGAATCGGAAACAGGCTCCAGGCTCTGAGCCATCAGCCCAGAGCCTGACGCGGGGCTCGAACTCACGGACCGCGAGATCGTGACCTGGCTGAAGTCGGACGCTTAGCCGACTGCGCCACCCAGGCGCCCCCAGAGGAGAGGTATCTTAATCAGGTTCATGGTCTGCAGAATGGAGGTAATCATATTAATTTACTTATTCCCCAAGTTCTATCATGAAGATAGATTTCAATGCTTTAAAAATAGTTTACTTTCCGAATACATTTTCTTCTATTATTAAATTGGTAGTATGCCCTTATGCACACTCTGTGAAGATTTTTGAAAGGTAAAAAATGACGTGTGGAAAAAAGCGTGCAATGAATGTTCACAGCAACATTACTCATAACAGCCAAAACATTACTAAAAATGTGAAAACAACCCAACTGTCATCAACTAATGAATGTCATCAACTAATGAATAATTAAAAGATGGTATATCCAAATATCCATACAATGAAATATTATTCATTTATTTTTATGAAGGTACATACTGACATATGCTATAACATGGATGAACCTTGAAAACACTGTCCTAAGTAGAAGAGGCCAGACACAAAAGGCCACATAGTATATAAATCCATTTATATCAAATGTCCAAAATAGG
Organism: Panthera uncia; assembly: GCF_023721935.1. NCBI lineage: Eukaryota > Metazoa > Chordata > Mammalia > Carnivora > Felidae > Panthera > Panthera uncia. The sequence goes on from NC_064816.1 coordinate 23,071,272, forward strand.
CAAACCCATTGATACAGAAAGCAGATTAGTGGCTACCAAAGATTGGGGATTGAGGGGTAAAATGTGGAGTAACTATTTAAAGGGTCCAGGATTTCCTTCTGGGGTGATAAAAATGTTCAAAATTGATTGCAATAATGGTTGCACAACTCTGGGAAATACTAAAAATCACTGAATGGTATACTTTGAATGGGTGAGTTGGACAGAATGTGAATCATATCTCAATAAAGCTGTCATTCATATTCATATCAATATCCATATCCGTATCCATGCCCATATCCATAGATCTGGCATGTAGATACCAATCATATCTTTGGAGATGAAGCTGGATGATTAATTCTCATCTAGACCTAAAGTCTACAAATAAAGATACTACCTGCTTATCTTGGGATGTACTGTTTAAGGAAATGTCAACTTCTCTAACAGATAAACTCTTATATCTCAATGGCTTATTATAAGTGTATTTTTAGCTCAAATAGATTCCAGTGAACAGTGGGAAGGGCAGGGGATAATGTTTACTGTATAATAACTTCACCATCCTTTAGTCTGGGCCTCACAGTTCCAGTGGATCTTCTGTATCTAGCCAGTAGACAGGGACAAGAAGGTAAATTACACTTTGGTAAAGTAACGTATATGCCAAGTCTGAAAATAAAAACAATCACTTCCATTGCCCCAAACTCAGCAATATGGCCATCCCTGACTACAGTGGAATGTGGGAAATGGAACTTATCTTGGTGTCCAGGAGGAAAAGGATTCAGGTTTTCTTGAAAATTACATAGCAGGATTTACTACTTAAAGAGAGGACAGAATTAGGAAAAGCCTATGAGCATCTATTTTGTTGCACACACTATTTCTCTAAAGATATTCCCTCTTAACAAGTAGTTAGTACCAATTAGAGAATAAATTGGTAAAACTACTTTAGAAAGAGACCTGGCAATATATAGTAAAGCCAAAGATGTGTGGAACCTATAATCCAATGTTGTAGATTAGAGAGACCTGGCTACAATATTTTGCAACTTCTCTTATCCTGTGAATCTGGGATGGCTTTGCGACTTGCTTTGACCAACAGAATAAGGTGGAAATGATACTGAGTGCATTCAAAAGCCTATGACTTAAAAAGCCTTGCAGCTCCTGCTTGGAACGATGTTTCAAGAATGCCATGCTGTGAGGAAGCTCACCTACTCTACTGGATGATAAGAAGCCAAATGAAGGAGATCTGAGGTACCCTAGCCCATAGACAGTCCCAATGGCCAGACATATAAGTGAGGCCATGCTGGACTATTCAGCCATTTCAGCCATCATCTGATTGCAATGAGTTAAGGAAAACTAACAGAACCACCATGTCTACCCTTAGAATTGTGTAAATCATTATTTTAAGCCAGTAAATTTGGGTGTTTTGTGATACAATATATAACTGATATAGCCAGGAATTTCACTGCTGAATATATACCATAGATAAACTCTCAGACTTCTACCCAAAGAGAAATGCTGAAAAATGTCCACATGGCACTGTTTTTAAAAGGAAAAAATATGGGAAAAAATAATATGTCAACCATAAAAAATATGGGTATTTAATATATGATTTAGATAGCCAATGGAATGCTATACAGCAGTGAAAATAAAATAGAGCTACCACTATTAACTTGAAATAAACTTCAAAAACATACTATTAAGAAAAGAAAGTAAATTACCCAATGATACACATTTATTCAATCATCCAATGTTTATAGAACACTATATAGGCTACTAGGATAAAGCAGTTATGAAAACAGACCAAAAAAAGAGAACAACAAAAGGAAACAAATGAATAAAAGTCCCTGTCGTCAGTGAACCTGCATTCCACTGGAGGGATACAGACAATAAAAAAGAAAATAAGTCAAATGTTTAGTAACCTAGATGGCAAAAAGTACTAAAGAGAATAATGAAGAAGGGAAAAGAGATGAAAGATTGAGGGAGCATGCAGTTTTAGATGGGGTGGCCCACGAAGACAATAAGGCAGTCTTTTAAATAAAAACGTAAGGGAAATAGGAAACTAGCCATGTGTGGATGTTAGGGGAAGGGCAATCTAGGCAAAAGGGAACTGCAAGTGCAAAGGCTGTGACATGGAAGTACAACTGGTGTGTGCAAGGAATAGGGAGGCCAATGCATAATCGGCTTAATAGTAAAGAGGAAAGTATGAAGCCATTTATGTTGCATTTTAAGAATGCACAAAATTATAGTACTTATTATTCATGAATTTATAAATATCTAGTAAAATTATAAAAAAAAAACAGTCTATTTTGGTTATGAATACATACATATGTCAAATAAGTATAAAAATAAGCCTGGACGGATACACATTGATTTCAGGATAGAATTCCCGTTGAGGAAAATGAGGTAAATGTGATCAAGATGGGGTATAATATTTTATCTCTTTAAAAACTGTCCAGCAGAGGTGCCTGGGTGGCTCAGTAGGTTAATGATCCAACTCTTGATTTTGGCTCAGGTCATAGTCTCATGGTTCACGAGTTTGAGCCCCTCACTGGGGTCTACGCTAACAGTGTAGAGCCTGCTTGGAAATCTCTCTCTGCTTCTCCCCTGCTCTCTCCCTCTAACTAACTAACTAACTAAACAAACAAACAAACCTAAAAAAATGTCAAGCAAATACGGCAAATTTTATTTATTAAGTAAAATTTATTTAGTGTGAGTGTTGGGTAAATGGGTTTTAATTACAATACTCTTTGAATTTTCTAGTATGTTTTAAATATTTCATAACTTGTTTTAAAAAGGAAATAAATAAGCATTTAATCAATAATTAGCAATTGCTTAAAGGGGAAACATAGTTGGATACACGCACACGTGCGCGCGCGCACACACACACACACACACACGTGAGAAGTATATTTGCAAATAGTCCAAAACGTCAACAGGCATCTGGGTATGGGCTGCACTAAAAAGGACACCATCTCTACCTGGAGGTAATAGCCACTACATTTCTCACATAATATTATGTAGGATTTAATCCATACATAGTGATTGTGGTTCTATTTTCATAATGGCAAATACCAACATGGGTTCTGCTTTAATCCTTTAGTACCTCTCTCTCTCTGTTTCTAATATAATTTCAAAGAGCAGGTGCTTGTAGAAAACTGGACAGGAAGGTGAGGGTTAATAATGATGATGATAATGACAATAATAGCATTGACATTTATTGAGTGCTCAGTACCTGCCAGTCCCTCTCACAGTCCCATCCTGTGTATCAGGATATGTAATCTTCCTAACAGTTATCTGAGGTAGGCATTGTTAGTACTTTCATTTGGCCACTGAACAACAGTGGTGCAGAGAGGTGACTGACTTGCCCAAGGTCACAGAGCTGGGAAGTGATGAAGCCAGTCTTCAAACATTGCAGTCTGTCTGATGGCAGAGGCTGAACTTTAACCACGAAGTTCTGCTGGTAATGCAGAAACCTCTGAGCACACCCTAAAACTGCTCCCACAATTAGCCACTTGTATACTACAGTTAAAACCAACTGTGAATAGGTTTGTGTGCCATGGGTAATAAATTATTAACTGTATGGTTCATATTTGCTTCCATTGATGGGATTATAGGCTTCAGTTGAATCAATGTGAACCTTGATTACCCAACAACATGAATTTGAAATCTTGCTGACTCTTGTAAATAAAATTGAATCCAAAGTAGTTGTGACCCTTTAAACTCTTATAAACACTGTCATCCTTAAGATGGTGTTTAGAGAAGTTGGAGGCAGAGTCCAACTCAGCTCTGATAAATGCCACCTGATTTTCACTGAAAACCATACTCATTTCCCTAGAGGCTATGTTAATACATGTATCAGTCCTATCAAGTCATATAAGCAAAGTTTAGAGATTGCCTCTCAACTGGCAATTCTCAACATGGCAGGCCAAAATTCTCTTATTGCAAACTGAATGATCAAAAAACACTATTCACTGGGGTACCTGGCTGGCTCAGTCAGGTAAGTGTCCCACTCTTGATTTTGGCTCAGGTGAGATCAAGTCCCACATCAGGCTCTGCACTGGGCATGGAAACTGCTTAAGAGTCTCTCTCTACCTCTCCCTCTCTTTAAAATAAATAAATAAATAAATAAATAAATAAATAAATAAATAAGAAAGAAAGAGAGGGAGACATGCTAAGTCCAAATGAATATAATACAAAGGCATCTAAGATCACAAAAATCAAGACTGAAAAATGTAAATAATTACATTTTACCTTGAGTCACAAAAATGGAAAAGAATTAGCATACCACTTTTCTAGTGGCTTTGTTTAATAATAGGGGATTAAGTATTTATGCAGCTCATATATTGAGGAGACTATTCCCGATAAATGGAAACAACTGGAAAATCATGTGTACTAGGAATTATGTGTCATAGGGAATATCAATAGTATTTGGTGGGACATCAAAGACAAAAATTCACTGTTGGCTAATCACTTTTTCAGAAAATCTTTATTATTAAAATACTATTTTTCCTCATTTAAGCAGAGCTTTGTTAAATAAAATCAGAAACACATCTCTCTTCACCTCCTTGCTAAATTCTAGTAATTGTATAGTACCAATCCAAAGGCATTGTCTCATCCTATACATTAGCTCACATAAGCCTTTCCAAACATACCTCCTGAAGTAATGTAGTTTTCAAATTAAATAAATGGGCTAAGATTTTCTGTGAACTGTCCCAGAATGTTTCTGATCCATATAGTTCCAATCAGTAACTTCAAGTACATTAAAGCTTTATTTAAATCATTTCTATTACTGGAGGCAAAGTATATTCAATGCTCCCAGAGTGATGTTTCTAACAAAACCAACTCAAACTCTGCTTCCCTAAAATATAGTCAACAGGGAGAAAAACACCATAAACATAGTAATTATGGTAAGATAAATGAAAGGCTCCACACTGAAAAAAAATTGTCCTAAAAATGTCACTTGTGGGTTTTGAGGCTTTGGAGCCTTGAAAGAGACTTATTTTAAATAGAAGTTGAGAGGAAGCAACACACTTTGGATGTCTCTCTGTCCCCTCTCCCCTTTCTCTCACTCTTAGCAAGGAGAGAAGATACAAGATTTAAAAAAAAAATCAACCAGCTCTTCTCCACCACTACCACCCACACTGCCCCATTCTTTCTCTGTTTTCTTTTCTACAGTGGCATCAAAGCATCACCATTTTACTTAGAGTTTCTTTCCCCTCAGGTTTCCCTGGCTTGTAATTACAATCACAGGGAGCTCCTCCAGGGCTGTCTTTGAGACCTGTCAGTCCTCATACAGGGAATTCCTGGATGAAATTGACTCTGTCCCCTGCTTTTTAAAGAAACCAGCAGTGTGAACTAAGTAAAAAGATTCAATTTGAATAAACATTTCTCCAAATAAGATATGCAATAGAAACATGAAAAGATGATCAACATCACTAGCCTTAGGGAAATGCAAATCAATACCACAGTGTGATGGCACTGCCCACAGACTGAAACTGTTCATGAAAATGTGGGGAAACCAGAGCCCTTGTGCATTATTGGTGGCAATGTCCAGTGGTATGGCCACTGTGGAAAAGCGTGCCAGTTCCTTAAAAAATGGATTCTTGAATTAGCATACAACCCAGAAATTCCACTTCTCGGTATATGCCCAAAAGAATCAAAAGCGGAGACTTAAAGTGTTCATGACAGCATTATTCACAACCAAAAAGGTAGAAACAAACCTATGTCCATCAACCACCAGATATACAAAATGTGCTTAGATATGCAATGGAATATTATTAATCCTTAAAAAGGAAGGAAATTCTGACACATAATACAACATGGATGAACCCCAAAGACATTATGCTAAATGAAATAAGCCAGACACAAAAAAGACAAATATTTTATGATTCTGCTCATATACATTCTGCTACATACTTAAAGTAGTCAAAAGCATAGAGTGAGACAGTAGAATGGTGGTTGCCAGTGGCTGGGGGAAGAGGAAAATGAGGAGTTACTGTTTAATGGGTGCAGAATTTCAGTTCAGGAGATAAAAAAGTTCTGGAGCTGGATGGTTGCACATCAAAGTGAATGTACTTAAAGTCATAAAACTGTACATTTAAAAATGGTTAAAATGGGAAATTTTATGTTATATTTTACCACAATAAAAGAAAGTTGACTCAGAGGATATAATTATAAACACAGAATGGTTTTCAGTCAACTATTACTTTTACAAATCAACGAGAGCTGCCATTTTTACAATTCCATACTAGGCTATAAATTTGAAGGTTCTGGATTACAGAGGCTCTCCTTTTAGTGCCCATCAGATCAGAGGCTATGCTGTGGTGTATTAAACCACAGTCAGTCATGCCTTCACATTCTCTACTGCTTTAGGAAGAAAGTACTAGCTTAAGACAAATGAATCACCTTCTCCCTATGCATACATCCTGACAGACATCACTAAGCAATCACAGCACTGCTTTGTGCTAAGGACCCTGAAATTTCACAACCCTTACTAACAAAGGGTTTGGACAGCTACCAATTAATCAGAACTGCCTGTCAAAATGAAATCTAATTGCCATAGTGGTCTACGTGGCGATTCAGTTATTTTTACCCAAACTAAAATTCAACACATTCAAAACCAGTTACTACTATTAAGCTAAGGACATCGAATAACAATGTAGGAGGACAGGTTTGCCCCAGTCTCTGTCCATGTCTTTTCACTGTCCTGGATTCTGAAACCTATAGGGCTAGGGTATAAGAAAAGCAACCCAATACAAGCAAACTTCTTTTATAAAGGGACAGATAGCAAATAGTTCAGAGTTTGTTGGCCATGCAGTCTCTATTGGAACTACTCAACTCTGCCCTATAAAAGCAATTATGGGCAGTACATAAGTAAATGGGCATGACTGTGTTCCGATAAAACTATTTACAAAAACAGGTAGCAGGTGGGATTTTGTCTGTGGGCCATAGTTTGCCAACCAGTGTTCTAGATATTTCATCTTCGGCCCAGATCTCATTAAGGGCCTCTTTCCCTTTCCTTTTATCTACCTTCAGGAATACCATTTCTATCCAGATTTGAGCACTCCCTACAAATAGCTGAATGGACAACTGGCACAGAAAGTACAGCAGGAAGTAGAAAGGGGCAGAGAGAGAATACAAGAGGGGTGCTCTTGGGTGGGTAGGTGGGGTGTATGTAGAATTGAGAACTAAAAGTCAAGAACTAAGGCTCTTCTCCCAGAGGGAGGCTGAGGGGTAGATCAGTAGAAGACAGAAGCCATTCCCCAATTTCCACCCATTTACAAAAGCTGGGTGTATTGGAATATGGAATTCAAGCCCATTCAAAGTGAACCCTGTCTGGATGTGCTCTTGGATTCCGTGTGTGAGCTTGACATGATTAGGGCCCAGTATGGTTATGGGCTCTACTATCTTGCTAAGGGTCATACAAAAAGTGATATCCTTAGATTGCTCTGGAAACTGGTGCAAAGCAGGCTCAAAGCTCCCACAAGGTTATTTCATCCATTGCCACTTCCAACAAAATCTGCTCAAAAATAATCATATACAGCAGGATGAGTATGGACCAGGTTAGAGCCAGGGTAGCTCAGTCCTGGGCCAGTCACTGTAGTTCACTGATCTTGGACAAGTCAGTGTCCAAGTCAGTGATCTTGGGCAAGGTCTGTTTCCTATATTTAGAGCTGGAATCTAAATTCTGGTTTCATATATGGATAAGCAAAGATATACATTCTAGATGATCTGCTTTCAGATTAAAAGATAACATCTAATAAAGGGAAGAAAATCCTTATCCCAGCAAGTATTTGATGGTCTGTCTTTAATACAAGGTGGGACTGAAAGAGATAAAGATACTTGGTGGGGACACACAGGAATGCAGAGGAAGAGACAGACAGAGAGAAAAATTGTGACTTGAGAATGGAATTATGGAAGCACAAAGATCAAACACCTGAGCCAGTCTGCAGGAACAACATGTGGCTTCTTGGAGATGTGAGAGTAAGCAGGAGGTAGTTGTGGAAGATAAGTGGGAGTAGGGGCATTCTAAACATGATGAGCCACAGGGATCAAGGGGAAGAGAAAAAGCAGATTAAGTGTGTATGGGGAGCGGATCTCTTCATTGCTACCAGACTCTAAAACTCTATTCAGGTTCTGATGCAAAATGAGGCTGAGAGTTAGGCTGGGGCAAGACAAAGGATGTCCCAACAAAAATCATAGAGGGTATCCTGCAATATGACAAAGATGCTGAAGGTATTAGGTAGGGCAGTGATGAGGAAAAGTAGAGAATTAATCAGAACAGAGTAAGGCTGGAGGCAAAGGGGCCAGTCAAGAAGCCATTGCATAAGCCTCGCAGATCAGAACAAAGGTGGGGAATAGGAGGGATGGAGGGGAGAGTAGATTCAAGAAATATTTACAGGATAACACAACAGGACCTGGTGAGCAATTAGATGTAAGGGTAGGGGGACACAAGGAACAGGGAAGAAACCTGAGAGACAGGATGACTCTCAGATTTCTGGCCAGGACAGTTAGGCAGATGGCCACAATGTAACCCATGAGGACAGACCACACCACACCCCTATATGATCTTTCCAACTACAGACAGATTTACTCTCCCAGAAAACAGTCTGTAAAAAGTTCCCAGGGGGGGAAAGAAAAGATGTAAGGATAAAACCAAGTTTGGAAATATCCTGGTAACAAGTACTGGAAATTATAATTATACATGTATAAATAAAAGGCCACTAGAGGTGAAGGGCTAAAAGATGCTACCATTAAATCAGGTTTCACTGTACACAGTAGTATTTCTACAATGTTTCTTCAATGTTATGCCTGAAAAATACACAAAGCTATAAAATGTATATCACATGTGTGTGTTTTACAGTCATACCATGCCTCAGATGAACACTTTCTGTCCTGCAGTATTTCATTACACAGAGTATGTGTAAACAGTGGAGAAAACTTTAGTAAGTATATATTTCAAATTACTCATCCAGAAAAAAAGATTTGAGTAGGTGGGAATCCATTTACTATTTAGGTTTATAAATTATTATTATTCTTGTGACTTTAAAAATATTTTCAAGTTATCTTAGTGTACACATCATTAAACAGGTGTCCAATTATTACAGAAAAATGACATGGAATTGCTGGACACTTAAGGCACCACAAGTCTCAGGTAACTAAATCCAAAAAGGCATGTAGCGTGAGAAAAAAACAAAAATGAGCAGTGAAAGGTCCAGAGGCTTAGCAAAATCTGCTCCCTGAGGGTATTTCAAGAACTACAAGCTGTATCTAAATTCAAACAGAGAACCAGGATTCTGGCTTCTACACTCCCACTGTTCCCCTAATGAAACATTAAAAAAAAATTTTTTTTTAATGTTTATTTATTTTTTGAGAGACAGAGTGATAGCGGGGGAGGGGCAGAGAGAGAGGGAGACACAGAATCTCAAGCAGGCTCCAGGCTCTGAGCTGTCAGCAAAGAGCCTGACGTGGGGCTCAAACTCATGAACCACAAGATTGTACTGAGCTGAAGGAGGTCACTTAACTGGTATTGAGCCACCCTGGTGCCCTGGAACATTTTATAAAAAATGAGAACAAAGGTCCTGCAAACTGGAGGACACACAAGGAGTTTACATCATTTATCAGGGACTGAGATAAATTACTCTCACCACAGACTTCTGATCTTCCAGTTCCATACTGTGGACACAAGCAAGAATAGGGTTTGAATTCTGACTCTATCACCAGCTAACCACACTGCCTTGAATAAGAGATCCCCCTTTACTCGCTTACCTTCCATCTCTATATGTGAAATATGAAGAGGGTAGACAAGATCACCACGGACTTTTCTAGCCAAATCCTCCAGCTGGGCAGCCCATGGTAAGTCCTCCCTCATGCCTCTCCTCCACAGCACTCAACAAGTTTATCATTAATTTCCTGTTCAGTGTCAGTCTTCATGCCTAGAAGACAACTCTATGAGGATGGGAGTCTTATAATCTTGCTGATTCCAATGTTCAATGCAGTGGCTGGGACTCAGGAGAAGCTCAATAAATAGTTTCAAGTAACTGACTCCAGGGAGCTCCTCCACCCTCTTTTTAAAAAAATGTGTATGTAGTTAGTCAACAGAAATGGCAGAGTTAAAATCGAGATCCTACAACACACCCCCAGGGAATGGAGGGCAACTCAGTTCCCAGTTGGATCCCTGTCCATCCTCTCTTTGCTGTGAGATGATCTGGGGACTTGCCTTATCATAAGCTTTCCCAGCTGGTTCCTCTCTCACCAGGCCCTCAAGGGCCATGCGCTTAAACTATTCCCCAGATCTTCCTGGTTCTTCTAAAAGGAAACAAAAACCCCATTTATGTTTGGGGTCTCAGAGTCTACATTAATAACTATAAAGAGGTTGAGCATGACTTTTAAAAATGGCATATAATAGTGAAGTTAGAAAGGTAAGTACTCACTGGAAGTAACTTCTCAGAACTAGGCCTTGTCTCCCCCAACTCCTCTCCCTTCTTAAAGATCCTTAGGTAACGACTGAACTCAGGGAGTTCTGCCATCCCTTTGTTCCTGTAGTAGAGAGTCAACCTCTGATTCTCTTTCCATCTCCTTGTCCAGGGTCACTCTTCCTTGGCCAGCAGAGGGAGGCTCCCACTCTCATCTTCCTTTCATTATTCCTATCCACTGATTGTTGATCTCCCTCCGGTGAGCCTCAGGCTCTGGGCAAATGACTGTGGTTCTTTCATAGGAGGAACTCCAGACTAGTATAAACAAACAACTCATCCTAAAACTCCCAGCTCAGAGCTACCATTCTGCTGTGCACAATCTCCAAGGCAAGACCTCTTCACCTGACAGAAGGCTTTCTTCTGGGAAGGGGCTCTTCCACTCTCTCGCATGCACCTCCACTCTCTCCCCAATTTTTCCTAGAATTTTCCTCTGTCACCAACCCTGGTTGAGTTCCAAGTTATGCCTACTATATTTTGTTGACTTTGGGTCTTCCTAACATGGCCACTTTTATTTCATTCCAGTTCCTCCAAAGCGGAACTTTCAAATCTTGTTTTCAAACAGACAAAACAGTGGAAAAATCTAATATACAGTATGTAGGCATATACAACTGGGTAAGAAAAAAATATAAAGGAAAGTAAGACAATGATTACCACAGAAATCAAGACAGTGGTTATTTTGGGGGAAAGAAATGAGTTCATTTGAGCAGTATCACTTGGAGGGCTTCTGGGATAACTAGAAAGTTCTAGGTCCTTTCATGAGTGGTAGATTCAAAGGTGTTATAAATTCATTAGCTGTACATACATGTGTTTTTAGCTGTATTCTGTATTTGTATTACACTTAATGAAAATTTTTCTTTCTTTTTTAAGTTCTCATCCTCTCTGACCCTACAAACTAAGAATCAATTGGATTTCTATAAATAGAGAAACTTGTAAGTCTCTTCCCATGTTTCTGCAAGTTCTCATCACTGCAATAAATGTTTCCAGTCCAACTTCCATTTGCTTGTCTCCATTCACTAATCAAAGCATATCTGTTTGAAGACAGAGAGTACGTCTAAAGAAAGCTAGGGCCTGAGAAAACCTTGAATGATGAACAACCTGGGGGATAAGAGGTCTGAGTAGTTCCTAGAAATATAATGCTCCTTTCCTTTTATGTCTGTTAAAGTATTTTTAAGAGTTACTATGTGCAGAGAAGAGCTTTAAAGCAGATGGAGGCAATAATGATGTTGTTATTGTGACATCTATTGTTACTAGATTGTTGCTATTGTGCCTAGCATTAAGTATTTAATGAACTTCATCAGATTTAATCTTTACAACAACCCTAGGAGATATATACTTTTTTTTTTTTTTTGATAATTCTAAATGTTGTGTCATGCTTTTCCTCTGAAGAGGTAACCCATGCTCACCTTTGGACCTGTACACATGTTATTCCACATATTATTTCCTCTACCTACAATGTTCTTTCCCTCAACATTTTGCCTGACTGGCTACTATTCCTGCTTCAGGTCTTAGCTTAAATGCCATACACTCCTCATTCCACAATTAGCTTTCTTTCACTTTCTGGTACCTCTTAAAATATATTCCCAACACATTGAGCACTCAGAAAAGCAACTGTCCAGTTTCTGCTCATAACTGTGGCAAAATCTTCCAAAAGTGATAGATCACCCTGATGACTGAGCCGTCCTGGAATTATTTTCAATAAATACCCAGCTGGAATAAAGCAATCTATCTTGAGATGCACATACATTTTGACAAGGAACCATGAAAAAGCAAGTAATTAATACATGGGCTTGGCCAGGAAAAAATGCTCTTATTAATTACTAGGACAAATAAAGAAATAACGATGCCAAATCACAAGTGCCAACCTTCAGGCCTGGAAGGGAAACAACTTGCCCTCTATGCAAAGACAAAGCCAAAGAAAAGAATCTTAATTTCTAAGCAAAACAGCTATACATGGATATTGGTCAGGTCAGGTTTTAATTGCAAACTTTAAGCAACAATAAAGATGGCAAACGAAATGCTTAGGTATGAGAAGAAAGAGTAATAATAGCTACATGCACTTAGTCTGGTGAGGAAGCATATAGAACATTTCTAAAATTTATTTCATAGTTAAAATTTATGTTTAGCTTGGTTTTGTGGCTGCCTCTGCAGCCTGTATGTGCAAGGCATTATAAATACTATTCAGGGGTCCTGCCTCCCTCCCACACCCCATAACATCAATCAAATTAACCAAGTAGCCATCAAAGTACTTTTGGAGTATGCTCTGTGGTCCAAACCAACTGCAGGTAAACCACTTGGCCACAGGAGCCATGCCATTTCCTCCTTAGTCTCCTCGCTCCCATGGCCTCCAGTCTGGAGACAGCGTCCAGCCTCTCGATTTACGGGAACCCCTTGTCCACCGCATAGGTATGCAAGGCCATATTTAGCTCAACCTACCCATAGTTCACTTCACCCAACCAGGTGAAGCCAGACACCAAGTGAGCACAAAGAAGAAAAGGCTTTCTGTCTCAAGTATCTGTCTGTGTGAAGTTAGTGGCTTTTTAAAGGCTACCACTTTGGTGCCTGCGTGTCAGATTCTTTGGGTGTTTAATTTAGAGGTGGAAAATATAGTCATCTAACTCCAGCAAGCAGAATTAAGGAGGCTATGATATTTCAAGTAAAAAATAAAACAATTTGGGAATGGATATACATACGTGTGTATATACATCTATAGACATGCATATATACCACATGTGCATGTGTGCTCAAACAATGAGGATATGACTTACTGCCAAACATTAAGAAAAGTTTTAAAAATTTACAATGCTTGGAAAAAGTATATTAGGACATAAATCTTAGATTTTTCTCCCAATCAGTGCCAAACTACCAGAACAGGCATGCAAATCTTTAATACAGTATAACCCAAGGAATTGAGAGTTTAACAGAAAACCTAAAATTAACAACGGCCTCAACAATCGTATCAGAAAATGACTTTGTCAATGCTAACCACAGTATTGGTGATGATGGCAAATGTAATTGTGTCTGTCATTTGCTGAGCACATGCCATGCACAAAGAACTGTGGTAATGACCTTACATTGAGATGTCACTGGTTCATGCAAATATGTGAGATAGTCAGTCTTCTTATCCCCTTTTTAAGAGAAGAAAACTGAGGCACAGCAAGATTAAGAAATCCCAATACCACACAGCCACAAAGTGGAAGGAGGGGCAATAGATTACAGACCTGTGTAACTATAGATAAAAGAATGAAAAGTGATGGCCATTGATATGTAGCCTCCACTGTGAAAGGAGAAGTGGGAAAGGAACAAAAACCAAATCTAGAATAAGAAAGAAAATCAGGAAGAAAGAACTCAGGGAATTTTCTAGATAATTTAGGCCTCCAAGGAGTCAGTGGCATCCACAATGTCAACATAATGATGGCAACATAAATTTTTTGTGTAGTGGTAAATGATTTGAATCTTTCATTGAATAGAAGCAGAATTATATAGAAGCAGCCATATGAAAAGTTGGAAACTCACTCAGTATATTATTCATATGATGCCTAGAAAGTAGATTGCTTCATTTCAAAACTTAAATATGGGGTGTGAGGAAAAAAAGATAAGTTGACAAAATATGCTATCTCCATGTACATCATCCTTATTCTAAGGAGTCACCTTGGAGGTTATTATTTATTCCAAAGAGCCAGGCTTTTCTCCAAGACAATTTGGGAAACTAGCCTTTGGAACCATTTCCAAAGTCTGGCACATTTTTTCGTGACAAAGTATCTTGCCAGCAGCATAACTTAATAGTCACATGTCTTTGAGAACCAAGTGTGGGGAATAAGGCTGCTGATCACAATAGGAAACTCTGGTTTTAGGAAAGAAACTTGTGTTGTGATTACAAAAGAGTAAGGTCTCTTGTGCAGCTTGTAAAATGGCCAGGAGTGTTGCAGAACGCTTTTGAGTAACAGCCGTTGGGCAGGGAAGCGTATGCGAGCTCCACTGGGTGGTGGCTGAGAAGGGAAACATGCATTTGGAAATGACAGTGTCAAAACGAGACTACTGAAGATGGCGGCAATGATATAGCCATCACACTCACAGGACTCAGTACCCCCTACATGGTGCCTGGCACACTGCAGGTACCCACGGCACAGTTATAAATGACTCTAGGACTCCACCCATATGCCAGTTAAACAATAAACAAACTCATTCTTAATGAAAAATTCTCCACTCTTACAACAGTTAATCAGATCAAAGACCTGAACATTCATAACAGAATGGCTTTGCTGCAGAACTAAGATAGGAGGAAAAACCTGCTCAAAGGGGCCTGTTGCTTATTTTGCCACCTTTCTCCAGATGTTTGCAGTCTGCAGACTGTGTTTCCTAAACGTGTGCATAGAGAGTGCCTGCCACACAAGGCCGTTGCTCAGAGGCCAGGGTGGAATGAGGTTCCCTCACTATGCTGCTGGCCCTGCTCTCAAGGAAGGTCACTCCAAGCAGCTTCCAATGGGGACGGTGCCCCCTGTAGCTGAAGTGAGGAAGGAAAAATAACCAGGGCAGCTCTCTAAAGATGCACATCTTTAAGTGTGAACGAGAATGCCTCTTAAAGGAAAACCCTGTTCAAACAAACCTCATGACAAGGTCTAGCGGGTACATCTTCTATTGTCTGATTATTCAGCGATTTACTTATCCCACAGTTATCAATAATAAGTTATCATTATCTTATTACTTACTAGCAATGAAACAGCAGCAGTAAGACATAAGTCCTCACTTCCAAGGAGGCCTCCATAGAATCTCAGTTGAAACACACTTCCCCTGTTCTCTCCAAGCTCCCCACCATGCACTGCTGGCCAGGGGGAGGCAATCCTCTTTCCTCCAGGACAGAGCTCCCCGGTCCTTCTCTCTCTGTGAAGTCAGCAGCTCCCAATCCACAGAAATGCTATGGGAGCTCATTTTCCTTTCTGCTCACTTATCATAATTCACTCATTCAGTTAGTCAGAAATATTTATTAGATGCCTACCAAGGGCCAATCCTGTTCTAGATACATTAGAGAATCTGACATTCTGGGAAGGGAGATGGACAAAGTCCCATGTGCTCATGGAAAGACAGCTAGGAGACAAGTACACAAATAACTATATTATATTTAGGCTAAGCTATGCATGAAAAAGAAAGATAAAGTCAGGTTGGGACATAAAGAATTACAAGAACAATTAATTAGAAAGAACATTCAGAGAAGGCTCTCTGAGGAGATTACATGCGAGCAGAGACCTGCATGAAGTAAAGGAATAAGTTACACATGCATCTGAAGAAAGAGCATTCTAGTCAAGGGCAAAGCAAGTTCCAAGATCCAAGGGCAGGCAGGCTTGGAGACTGGTGTGCTGGTGCACTCAGTGAAGGGGACAATGGGAGGAAAGGAGTCTCAAAGAAAACCTGGGCCAATTGCACAGGGTGCTGCAGGCTATGGTGAGGTCTCTGGGGCTCTCTAACAAGTGTAAACATGGAACAACAACATGACATCAACAGCCTCATCAGCATCCTTGTGGCACTGGCCAACGTGTAGTCTTTGCTGAGTGCTGTTTCCTAAGTGACCACAGCACTAGGAGGTGGGTACTACCATCACCTAAGATCCAGAAACTTTTCTCACATCACACAGGTAGCAAGTGGCAACATCAGGAATCAACCAATCAACCCAGGAATCCATTCTCTCAACCAGTGTGGTAAAAGCACACGATAGAAAAAGCAATTATAGCTCTACATGATAAAGAGAAAAAAATATTTACATGTATCCAAAAATTATCAAACAAACCCTGCTAATGTTATGTGAATGGGTGTCTGTGGCTTTCTGTAAGACTCCACTGAGTTGTTCATATATGTGTTTCCAAAGTACTAGGGTCAAAGTGCTCAGAGGCGAAGGCAATTAGACTGGGAAGTCTGCACCAGGTGATGGAAAAGCCCCTCCAGAGGGTCACTGGCTCTCGGGTAAAGAATGTTTGTGGATAGTTCAGGTGAGATTCTGCCATTAAATGTAACAGTGACAAAAAGTAATCAGTGATTTAAGACGTAACCAAATAAACAAAATAAGCATCATAAGTAGACATCTTGACTATTTTATCTATACCCCCTATAAATTTATATAGTCAAACGTGAACATTTTTTATGAAATTTAGAAATAGTAGATGGCTATATAATCAGGGTGGCTTATATTTGGGTGTATACAATGATATTTCCTGACTCATAAATAACAGAAGGTAGTGCTCATCAGAACCAGGGAAAGGGTCCGTTCCTCAGCCTGAAAACATTTGCAGGGAAGCCCAACAAAGCTACAGGAGGTGGCTTGGGTGCAAAAACTCAGGTTGCTTTTGCATACAGTGTTCATCTTCTGAACTTGTACTGCTATCTACTCCAACCTATTTTTAAAAATCTCTTTGGGCTATTATTTCCCCATCTCGTGGTATGTCTTATGTTATGTTTATGTCTTTATGGTTTTGTCTGTCCATTAGACAGAATGAGAGAGAAGAACCTGGTCTCAGAAACCAAGGAGGTTAGTACAGAGCCTGACACAAGTGATTGTGGAATGAAAGAATATATAAATGCAACTTCGATTTCATAAACTTTAAAATATAGAGATATGTATGACCTTATTTTTATGTGGGGAAAAAACAAGTCTGAAGAATTTAAAATGTTACAAAACCTATTACAGCTGAAAAGAGGGTCCTCCTTTGGCTGTAATGTACCTCCCAGACTACCTAGTCCCCAAAGATGCACTGCTAACTACCACCCTGTCTCAAACATTGGACTCCAGTGCACACGTGGCAATTCCTGTGAAGTGAAACTTTATCCAGTTGACCAAGACATAGTCTAGGATGGCCTTAAACCCCCATTTAGAGTAAAGGACAAAGTAACCTGAAAGATGACTAAAAGGGTAAGGCCTTTATTAAGCCAGGTTAAGAGAGGTGTAGTTCATTCAGAAATTATAAGCTCATTTATGATCAGACTCAGGCATCCAGGAGACATACATACATTCAAGGTTATATTGTTTAACTGTTAACGTGTTCAAATTTGCAGTTTTCTAATTTCTCATAAAGTTCCTTTCACAGCCAAATAAGTACAACCAAAATAAAAACAAGCCTGCTAGTAACAACACAGGGACGTTCTGTGCTTCATTTTCAACCCATACAATTGATTTTGGCAGCACAGCAGGAACCTAAAGCGCTACAGTCCACATACCAAAGAACGGCTTTAGTGGGAAGAGGGCAAAACTATGTCCAAAGGAGAATTGACAACAAATACCTAAAATAATTCAATTGTATATTTTAAGGTTGGAATAATTTCCACTTATTCCTCCAAAACATTCTTCATCTAATTTGGATTTGGGGCATAGCATTATGTGAGTTTATGATCAGAAGTCAGTGGAGATCCCAAAGTCAAGAAATGATAGGGAATATCACTGTGCTTGTCGTAAACATCAGCTTTTTAAATGAGGTGCAATTTTTAAAAAGTATATCAGAGGTAGAATTCTCTTGGCCAATCATTCTAACAAAACTGCTTTTTAATCAAGTGGCAGGCACAAAGACACTGCAAGATGCCCAGGTGAATTCTTACTCATCAAAGATAATTTTATGCTTAATACAGTGTCACTGCAGAGTTTTTTCAATCTCAAACTATAATCAAAGAGCTAATTGTATATATCAGTTATCAGCACTGTGAATTGTCTAGAACAGCATTTACCCAAGTTCCATAAAATACTAACTCTTTGCAATGTAAACAGATGTTCCAGGAAAAGAAAAATTCTTTTCATTAAATGATTTGGAGAAATTTTGGATTAAAGAACATTAAACAGGTCTCTTGATTACAGAACATCCAGAGTCTTGACTATGCTAATATGCATAGTGGTTCTCTAAGCACAGGATAGAGTATGTATTGTTTTCCAAAAACATTTGACAAATGGAATCCTTTCTTCTAATGATATCTCATAGAATTTCACTTTGATAAACATGCTTTGGGAAATGTGAACCTAGATCAGATCAACCCGGTTTTTGTCAAATTAGTCTCTTTCCATTTTCCCACAGTTCATTATGACCCACATACTTGAGGGAGAAAATAGCCGCTGTGACATAGTGGCTTATTAAAATAATAGTCTACTTCACCAACAATTACATTTAAAAGCCACATAGATCCTGCTCTTGAGAAAGAAGTCTGAAACCCAGGTGGCTCAATTCTGAGGAGTTCCTGCATTGTGTATCTTGTGTCCAGAGTGTCACAGTTCTAATCTTTATCTTATACTAAAAAAGTAGCAATCAGTGGATGTGTTATTGTAACCAACTACTCTGAAGAAAGAAAACATTATGTTTTAGTGCACACAACAAAGTTTTCTCAAAATGGCAGATGTGGCACTTCAGATAAAGAAGAGAAAGAGTTTAGAATAAATGATATTTAAAGCCAAATAATATATTTGCACCACAGCTGGTACTGAAGGAGACCAATGGATTCCCAACTGGAAGACATCCTTGCTCCTGACATGGATGCTCTACGTGGGCAGCAGCATCCCCAGTTGTCCATGAGCTGCCCTCTTGGATGGCACCTTTAATTATCACATGAATGCACCCTTAAGTTAGTCTCAGGATGCCAGGATTTCGGAGTTGAAAGGGGACTTACCCCGATACAAGCCTCTCATTTTGTAGATGAGAAAACAGGCTCAGAGAGGAAAAAAAAATCACTTGCCCAAGATTACATGGTTAATTAGTGACTGAGCCTAGACTAGAACCCACATCCCCAACTGCCTTGGTACTCTCTTTCCTTACCCACTCAACTCCTTGCAGCCCAGAGCAGACCTGTGGTTCAGATAGCCTTCTAGAAGCTTCTGTTCTGACTTGTCCAGCTGCAGACATACCCTCATGGCTACCTCCTTCCAACAGTTTTTCATTCCAGAGCAAGAAGCAGCCAAGGAACACATGATCTGGTTCACTTACAGAAGCTGCTGCAAATCAGATGCCCAGGGAAGGACATCTTTAGTCAGGAAAAAGATCTTGAGATATTCAAAGGTAAAGAATCTTGTCTTACCAACTATTAAACTGCAACAAGTAGCACAGTACCTGGCACACAAAAGTCCTCAAAAAGCATCAGTGGGATAGGGGCACTTGTACCCCAATGTTTATAGCGGCACTCTCAACAATAGCCAAATTATGGAAAGAGCCTAAATGTCCATCAACTGATGAATGGATAAAGAAATTGTGGTTTATATACACAATGGAATACTATGTGGCAATGAGAAAAAATGAAATATGGCCTTTTGTAGCAACATGGATGGAACTGGAGAGTGTGATGCTAAGTGAAATAAGCCATACAGAGAAAGACAGATACCATATGGTTTCACTCTTATGTGGATCCTGAGAAACATAACAGAAACCCATGGGGGAGGGGAAGGAAAAAAAAAAAAAAAAAAGAGGTTAGAGTGGGAGAGAGCCAAAGCATAAGAGACTGTTAAAAACTGAGAACAAATTGAGGGTTGATGGGGGGTGGGAGGGAGGGCAGGGTGGGTGATGGGTATTGAGGAGGGCACCTTTTGGGATGAGCACTGGGTGTTGTATGGAAACCAATTTGACAGTAAATTTCATATATTAAAAAATAAAAAAAATAAAAAAAAAAAATAAAATAAAATAAAAAAGCATCAGTGGGGCTGCTTGCAGAACTCAGGGCAGAGCGTTGCATGCCCTGAAGAAGCATCCCAGTCTCTCTCATTATTTAAAATAAAGAAAAGAAAAGAAAAAACTTATCCACTATTCCACAAAATTCACATGATGCCTCCTTACCCAAGTTTATGCTCTCTAATTCTTCCATTTTTGGAGTAGCTTGACCATCATCTTCACTGGTGCCACAGTTACTGGGACCAGTAAGCATATAAAGAAACAGTCTGCACAGGAGAGAGGGGTGCACCCACTCATGACTGAGACCTGGGAAAGAATGCCAGTTCCTTCTCTTTTTAACGTCACCAAGTCCCAATCTTCTCAACTGTACAATGGTTCCAAAGATGGTAGCTACCTGGGAAGCTTCTTGAGAAGGTCAAACAAGTCAACAGGTATACAGAGCAACTTGGCCAACTAGGATTAGTTTTTAACTAGGTTTGGTCTTTTGTATTGAAAAGAAGGGTGAAGCTGGGTAGGCAAGAGTCCTGAGACCAACTGTGTGTGTCTTCCATGGGCGTCAAAGAGGAGAATACCACATACACATCACATACTCACTGTCGATGAAGTGGTGTCCTGCCCGGATTCCTCTTCAGGACTAAGGCATTCCTTCCTTAGTTGCGAGGGATGTGCCTTCCAAGGTTATGCTCTTCCCAGAGGTTGCTGGGACCCACTTACTTATTGATGAGGGGTAACAAAGGCCCAGCCCTCTCATCTGAATTGGGGTCAACTCCCTCAAAATGGCCACCCCACCTCCATGGGGTGCTGATGGGAAATACTGAGCATCCCTTGCAACTACATTCCAGTTCAACTTCTCCAGTGCCCAGTCCTGCTTCTCTCTCTTCCTGAGATCCCCCTGTCCCAATAAACCTCCTGAATGTTAATCTCACTCTCAGTTTTGCAGGGAACTAAACCAAAGACATTATCATTAGGATAATTCATTGCTCAATAAAAAGTAGTGGCTAATATTCTTATTGTTGAAATGTTTAAGCAATCCACGCTTCTTTTCTATGACAAGAGACTTCCTGAGTCCCTTTACAGGTGACATCCCTTTATGGTTGAGGAAAGTGGCAAAGGTATAAATAACTTAAACAGATCTTTATTTACCATCTAAAAAGTCCTAAGTTATATAGTCTGTTCTCACAATTTTCTTCACCAAGGACTTGGCACTTCTTTAGGTATTCCAATTTTAAAGACATAAAAAAGAGTCACAGAAGATGATAGAATACTCTGTTTATAAACTTTGCATAAAGCAGGGGTGCCTGGGTGGCTTAGTCGGTTAAGCATCTGACTTCAGCTCAGGTCATGATCTCATGGTTCGTGGGTTTGAGCCTCATGTTGGGCTCTGTATGCTGATAGCTCAGAGCCTGGAGCCTGCTTCAGATTCTGTGTCTCCCTCTCTCTCTTCCCCTCCCTCAGTCACACTCTGTCTGTCCCTCTGTCTCTAAAAAATTAACAAACATTAAAAAAAACAAACTTTGCACAAAGCTTAGTGTACTGTGAGGAATCATTTTATGTCATCTTAAATGGCCAATCTAATATCCAGTGCTGAGAGAGCACAAGCCCAAGTTTGGGGCTTACAGTAATGATTCAAATCCTACTGAAGGCAGACATATAGCTTCAGTGGGCTACACAAATGCCACCAGACATGGATGCACAAGACCTGAGATTTGGTCTCCCCTCTGCCAATAACTCCTTCTGGAATCTTGGGCAGGTCATGTGCCTTTGCTGGGCCTGACATGCCTCAGCAGCAAAGCAAGGGGCTTGTATTAAATAAAGTGTAAGGTCCTTGCTAGTAAGAAAAACTTATAATTTCTAAACATTGCAGGGGCTTTCCAGGCAACATAAATAAGTAAGATGTAGAGGGAAAGTGTAATACCAGAGAATAAATTAAAAGTGTCATAAATTCAAATTACCAACTTCCCAAATGTGTATTACAGGAGAGACTATTAAGTGACTAGGAACAGATTTTATAGTTGTATTTTCCTTTTGCAAGATTTCCATCTAAATCATTGCCCATGTCATTGATTATCATTTCCTTAATCTGGAGTGTTGGAATATACAGTTTAGCAATGTTCTGGACAAAGCCATAAGTCAAAGTTAACATTTTAAAAAATTAACCATGCCCAGGTCTCTGCCTTGCATAGCAACATGCCGAAATACCAGCATCTATTAAAAAGAGGTTATTGATGTTGGGGTGACATGCACTGTGATTTGCAGGTGCTCCCCTGACTAACCTCTGGTAGTCATATCTCAGGGTAAAGCTGCCATAATTACCCTGACCAGGAAGAGTTGGTTTAATTGTACTGGTTTGTTTTTTTTTTTTTTTGATGCATGTTGAACATGACTGTCCTTTAGGGATTTCTGGGTCCCTAGTGTGTGTGAGTTATCATGTGAATTCTACCTCTGAGAAAATAAGGTGTGCTGTCAGCATTATTTTCTTCTTTCAATCCCCTTGCCTTCAAAGTGTGGGTTCTTCAGTAATTCCTTCATTTTCTCTACTTTGAAAATTATACTGCACCTGCTACAGATGCTCCCAAGTACACACCCTAAAGGTTTCTTTTCTCAGTGACTTTTAATGCACTTTTGGTTCAGAAACTTTTGCCTGGGGAATCAATTTCTTCAGTTTCCAAGAGCTGAGGTTTAGTCTGACCTTCACAGGAAAAACTTTTTTTTAAATTTTGTTCATGTTTATTTTTGAGAGAGAGAGAGCATGAGCAGGGGAGGGGCTGAGAGAGAGGGAGACACAGAATCTGAAGCAGGCTCCAGGCTCTGAGCTGTTTGCACAGAGCCCAATGTGGGGGCTCAAACTCACAAACCGTGAGATCATGACCTGAACCAAAGTCAGACACTCAACCAACTGAGCCATTCAGGCGCCCCTCACAGGAAAAAGTCTTAAGCATCAGTATTTCCTCAAAGCTTTGACTTTAAGGATACCTACAATTGCAGATGAGTCAGTGAACAACTGCCTGAGGCTCAGTTTCCCCATCTATAAAACGAAAACATACAAACTTGCCCCCAGCCAATCCCAAGGTCAATGGGAAGATCCAGCATGAAGATTACCCCCATAGAAGCACTTTGAGAAGCACCCAGAGCTCTGGCTGGGATTTGTTGTTATTGCTGTTGACTAAACTGATTATCTGCAGTGATTTTAATAAACATATAAAAATGGTGTCTCCAGTTTATGGTCCAAGCCTCACCTCAAAGTAAGCCCAGAGGTTAGAGTTAAAGGTAAATAGAAGAAAGGCAGATTCTACAAAGCAAGCCCCCCTCTCTCCTTAGACCTGAAGTACATCTATGAAAGCTTCTAATTCTCACTGGGGAGCACAGGGGAGGATGCATGCTGTCTTTCCCTTAACAATTTATATTTCAGGGACCAAAAAGAGAAAATGGAATAATATCTAAAAAATAGTCTGATCCTTCTTAGGAGCCTCCTTCAAAATGAGTAAGAGATTACTATATTATTCCATTAAGTTTCCTTTCTCCATCTCCCATTTCCTCAAGCTTTGTCATCCCAGGGCATTCAGGACTCTATTTCCATAATAATAATGATTTAATTTGACAAATATGTTGCATTTCATTCTGTAGGATCTTCAGCCTTTGACAAACATTCACTTTGCTGAAGACTGTCTAAGAGCCACTAATGGAGTGAAACCTGAAAACCCTTCAGAAAAGAATAATGAACCCCACTCTGTCTCCAGGGGGTAACTCAGTAGGTAGATTAGGCTACCTCTAGGTTGATTAAGGGTACACCTCTCTTTTCCATAGAAATATATTGTGTTTGTACAGAGGGGCTGTATGAAGTGGAAGATTAGGTCACAAATCCTCAGGAAAAAGCAAAATATGTTTCTCAGAAGAAACATGCAAGTTACTGCACATTTGGAAAAACAAACAATACTTTATTGGGAGGAAAGAAGAAAAACTCCATATAAAGTTTTATTTACATGATTTCACCGGGCTTCTTGGAACATTTCTAACAAATGGTTAGTTCTCAAATACATTGCACAGGATGCCTCATCACCTCTGACAGTCTATGAGTTACTACAAAGAGTAACGACTCAACTCAAGGCTACCAGAAACTAATTTTCAAATAAGATTTTCTGAGACTGCCTATAGGGATCTGTTGTAACAAAAGTCATTTTTAGCTCATGGGGGATTATAGTGTGAAAGAAAAACAAATGTCAAAATAAATCCCCAAGGAAAGAAAGCACTTCTGTAATAAACCTCAGTCCTACCCTCCAACATTCTGTGCCCTCCGCAGACTCAAAAATATACTTGAGTATTTCTTGTTGTCTGAAACCATGAAGAGTCTGGAAATGTTGGACGTGGCTCGGTCCACATTTCAACAATGTGATGGAATTTATTCACAACTTAATGGAACATCCCAATCTCTACACATCAAGATTGAAAATCCCAAGGCAAACAAAACACCTTGCATTGAGTGTTAAAATAAATCATATTAAATTCTAATGCAATTTTGAACAAATGTGGATTTTTCTTTTAAACCTGTGTTTGGAGAACTTTTCGCATCTTTCCATATGTTGAACAAGATGGCTGAAATGGAGCCTCCCTAAATCACTCTACACTGTGCCTACTGAACAGCCATGAAAAACCAGGAACTGAATAAACGTGTTTTGACAATGATGGATCTCTTAACTCCACTGGTCAGGTTTCTTCTAATGGTAGTACTTAGAAGTGTACCATAACACAGGAACACAGATCACAGTTAGAGTAACAATTTCAAGCTTAGGGAATTGAAAGAGAAATGAACTTAACTCAGTGACTTGGAGAGATGAACATACAGATATGAGGCTTAAAAAATTGCTGCTTAAAACATATGTGTCCCTCTGCAAAGAAACAACTTACTAATGCTTGGGAACTTCATAATGAACTATATGTTTTGCTGAAAGCTATGCATTTTTTGAGGTTTATGTTGTTTGTTACACTTCCTCTGTTAGCTGTTACACTTCCTCTAACTCTAATTGGAGAAGCAAAGTAAAGGAAGTCCCCTTGGAAAAAAGACATGGATGTAGAGACTCACACAAATTGAAAAATAAAATTGTCTTTCTAGCTTTTTTTTATTTCTTAGAACTCTACTAAAAGGACAAGAATAAATGGGAACATTCATTTGCTTTTTAAACTCATCACACTTGGGTTTAACCACTGGCAGAGAAGAAACTTTACAGTTCCCTGGGAACCTATAATTTGGAAACGGAAGCACACAAGAACAGACTTTAGTTTTCAGGCAATAAATTGAAGAGAATTCTGCAGACATACAACAGAAAAAGAACATAAAATATTGGCTTGTGCATTTCTTAGAATGTTAGTTCATTAACTCGATAACTGCACAGGGAAAATTGCAGCCAAAATCTACAAAGATGTCCAATGGGATTTCAAATTGGCATATTTACTCAGCAAGAAATAGCTAGAGGCTGGGGGTATGGGGTGGGAATGCATCCCATTCTGGTAATGACGATTTAGTGTGAATCTCCGGAAAGACACCTTGTTGAAAAATCTCCATGCAATCTCTAAGGGGACACACAGAAGCCCAAAGCCCCAAGGCCAGACATAAATATCATCCTCTACAATCTGTGTCCTGGAGAACAGTTCTACAGAATTGTACAAAAAAATCATGATCTTATATTCACCTTTAACATACAATTCAACATAAACTTGAAAAATGTTTTAATTTTCCTCCTTATTGCCCAATATGTTGTTTAATGTTTTATTGGAAACTCGTTTATTGTTGTATGCTCTATATCTGTATTACTCATCAGTATAAAATAGTTGCAAAGGATCTGTTGGACAATACTCCCAATGGTCACTGATTTCTATGGTTAAAAGCTCATTATCAGTCTCTCTGGGAGAAAGCTCTAGTAACTGAACCCTACATAGATCAGGTACTGTGCAAGGCCCTTTCATACAGTGTATCTTATTTAACCCACCCAGGGAGGTAGAGACTGTAATTCCCACTTATGGATGAAAAAATGTGAGAGTCAGAGAGGTTCCCAGCCTTACTCCTAAGCTAATAGTAATAAGGGTCGGTATTTGAAAACTGGACAGTTCAGCTTCATGGCTCTTTATCTCTCCCTTCCTGCTCTCCTTGCCAAATTCTCCAAAACATGATTTAAGAAGTTAAATCAAGAACACTCTCTATTCCTATAGATTGTGGGTATTTTCTCCAAGGGGCAATAATTCAAGGTATTCAAGGTATTTTCAGACAAAAAAGGAAAAGGACTCAGGACAAATGCACTAAACTGTCTTCTGTCCTTAATGGATCAAGCTGGGCTAGCTAGGGTGCTGGTCTCTTCACTTGTATCATGAGAAGCCAGTGGGATCAGAATGCAGGGCTGTGCAACAGAGACAACCAGTGGTCAATTCCATTGCACATGTGCTTCAGAGAACCCACAGTGCTTTTTATAAGTGAACTAAACCCATAGATTCCACATAAAAATTTCTATTTTATGGCAATCATAGGGTCTCTCAACCCTAGACCTACCTTTGTGGCAGCATTCAGCCAAAGTTTGGTGGTCTCAATTCCTTTTGATGAGCCATGGGCTCTTGAGTTCTTCACAGTCCCTACCACTCTCTATCACATCCATATACTAGGATGTAATTTTCATTATGTCTATGTCATTGTTTTTTCTTATGTAGGGAAATATTTCTACAAATCCTATCTCTTTTGACAGATTGAACAATTGGCCTCAAGCCCTTACCCTTCCTTGTATCTGCCCCTGTAAAATGTTCTCTTCATGGGGAGAGTACTTCCCCAATCCTTGCTTATTTGCTCAGCCATGTGCCTTGTTTTGGCCAGTGGGGTGGGGTGAAAAAATGTCAGTTTAAGTCTAGGCTTTATCAAACCTTGTATGTTTTTGCTTACTCTCTGTGCCTCTGCTACTATTACTATCATCAGAAGAGTTTCTCCTAAGTCACTGACACCACTTCAGCCTGAGTCTCAGAATAAAAACATGTGGAATGGAACTGCTCCAGCCACCCACAGACCTGCAGTGAGAAAAAGGCGTGCCCACCCAAGTCTACTCTGGAGAAGCTGAGCCACTTAGCCTGAAAAATCTGTGAGAATAACTATTGATGCTTTAAAGTCATGGAGTTTTGGGATGATTTGCTACACAGCATTATTATGGCAGTTGCTAACTGATACATCTTCACCAAAAAGGAAAATTAAAAGGCTGAAAGAATGAGACATAATAATTTTTTCTTACATGTGAACCTGTTTCTTATTTATGCTAATAACCTAGACCCTAAAGGCATCTGAGTTTGCAACTCCTGCCATAAAACTATAAACCTAAGAACTAAAGAAGGTTGGGTTTGTGAAATGTTTCTTAGCATGACTGCATATCTAGATTGGACTAAAACGGCCCAGTTTTTGCCTGTTGCTATTATGTCCTAGTTTGAATATATTCAACTTTGTCTCCAATTTTAATAACAGGCTGAATCTCTTCAATCTCTCCTTTGGAATCTGATCCAACAGCTATTATTGTTGCAGAAAACACTCTACCTGATATTTCTCTGGATATGATACCTATTTGGTTGGCTGATTCAAGAAGTCAGCATGTCCAACCATTACAAAAAAACTAGTGTAGAAAAAATCAAATTTAGTAGGTGTCAATCCCATAACTACCAACCAATCCACCACCCATGTAACCAACCAAACAAGATCCTAGTTGACAGACACTTATTAAAAGGATTAAGAAGCTAACTCATAAACAGGAAATACTTAAAACAACAGTAACATTAAAAAATCAAATGTCCCAAGAAAGGAAAGTTCTGTCCTCAAAAGGCAGTAATTATTGCATCTGAGTATATCTGCTTAACAATCCAAGAAAGTGGGAGTTTCACTCTCTATTAACCTTAACCAGAGACATTTTCATCAAAATTAATTGTGATTACTTTTTATTGCATTTCAAATGCTATCCTTTATTTGGGGTGGTCAGGAATGCAACTAAGTAATTCCAGACCATGCTATCTTTTATGAATAGGTCTATGAGGTAGTCATCAAGGCCCCTTATAAAAATATTGCTATGCAAAAGTTCATGAGTCAAAACAAGACATTAATTTCCATAACTAGATGTGTCCTTAGAAAAGAAATGACTATAAATAGAAATGACAGCAACTTTGATGCTCAACACGTAACAGAGTAGAACTGTATAAATACCCACATACATCATAGACAATTTCACAAAATGTTCCTTTTACCTTTTCTTCGTTCTCATAATAACAGTTAATCATTAACACTTACTATGAGCATAGATTGTGCCAAGTACAATTCTAAATTCTCTATATGCATTGACTCTAATCTTCAGAGCAACTCTGGAGTAGATGTAATTGTGATTAGTCCCATTTTACAGATGAGGAGACTGAAGCCAAGGGAGAGTAAGTCATCTGCCCAAGCACATTCAGCTAGTAAATTCTGAAGCTTGGAATAAATCCTGGGTATTCAAGCTCCAAAATCAGTTAAAGAAAGATAGTAATATTTACATCACTGAAAACGACACTGAATTCGTCTGCTATGTTCTGTGCCCTGACTGTACCTTGCTCTACTCAGACTCTATACCTTTGCTGATGGTTCTCTTGCCTGGAGTGCTGTCCCTACTGCTGCATCCCTCCCATGTCAGACTCATCCAGCTCTAATCCCAACTGCTCCATGAAGACTCTCCACCACTCAACAGTTTTCTTGTTGTCCTCTTACAACTCTTCTCCAGAACTCTCACCATCTAAAGATGGTCAGATTAAGTTTGAGTCCTGGTTCTGCCACTTACTAGCCAAGTAATCTTGGGCAAGTTACGTAACCTCTCAGCATCCTTCTTCTCAAACATCAAATGGGATAACAGTTAAACCACCATGTAGATGGTTGTAGTGCACTCTATAGTTTTACTGTCCAGCATAACTTCTACCAACACACTCCTTTCTTTTTTGTGGGAAGTCACCTATTCCCACTCTCAGCCCATATGACTTGGGTGTGGCTAACCCCTATCCTCTAAGCTCCAGGTGGTCACATCCTGGCCTTGTCAATATATGCATTCTTTCATTCTTTGAACTTTTGCTAGAACCACTAAGAAATAACTTTTCTCCTCCCCCAAGGTGACTGCGCTCACAATGGAGGCTGGCTGCTGATGGCCATGGTTGGCATCACTGTGGACAGCTTTCCTAAGAATCAAAGCAACAAAGAGCAACTATGAGTAGGGTAGAGATGGATTCCTAATGCCACTGTTGGAATATCTGAATGAAGTCAGGCCTGAAGTCTACCCTTCAGTTAACTGTCCTATTCAGTTAACTGATGCCCTTTTTTGCTTAGTTAAGACTGAGTTGTGTTCCTGTCACTTGCAACTAAGAATCCCAACTAACCCAGCTCATATAAGAATTAAATAGGTGCTATAAAGTACACAGCACAGTACCTAGTATACTGAAAAATTCTATAAATGATAGCTACTACTGTTATGGTTCCTCTACATTAGTTTCTTGAAAGCAGGGAGACCCGGAGTCAGGTATACCTCCACTCTTTTACTAGCATGTCGCTTGATAACTTTTCTGAGATTCCAATTTTACCATATGTAAAATCACTAACACTGTGGTGAAGAAAAACTGAGACTGTATGCCTGGCAATAAAATGTTCTACAAATTTTAGTTCTCATTATCTCAGCCTATAGGCTCCAATTTAATATCTCATATGACTGGGGGGGAAACCAAGGTCCAAAATCCTGGGACAAGAACATGGAGGAAGTTGTGGATTCAAATAAGCTAATGGTCCATGTGAAGGTGGTCCCACGCCTGAACAAAGGACCTGATGTTACTACTGTGCAAACCAAATCAGGTATCCAAACAAAGGGGCTTGACTGAAACCATAAAGGCAGCTCTAGGATACAGAGGAAAAAGAAACTAATATTGACTAAGTAATCTCCATGTGCCATGCTCTGTGCAAGACATTTCCTTGTATTTCCTACCCTAGAATAATTACTTATTTCTCTTTTGGTCAATTAAAAAGATGAACTGTGAGTACATATTGAAACTATCTAACTTCTTCTATCTCCAAGGAGGAAACCTGATATATAACTACAGAAAGACACTAATTAATAAGCAAAATGTAACATGAACTCTGGCCAAGTTGAACTTAAACTACTCTGTTTAAAGCACATTGGAATAAATAAAGGAACTTCAAAGCAAATGCCCTGTTTTAGCCTGAATGTTTTATTGAGCACATGGGGAGAGCTCCTTTGCCAAAAATAGGGATGGTTAATGAGGAAAAATTGGTGTTTTCAGTCAGCCAGTTGGTTTCTCAGATAGGGCTGTCCGTTCAGAGATAACTATATTCCACAGAGAAGACAGAATAATGATCTGCCTCAGAGCCTCAGAGTTTTGAACAAAACAAAACCAGTTTTGTAAACTATCTGAAAGCATCCTTTTTCAAATACCTTCTGTGATAACACGCATACATTACCCTTCTACAAACGCCAAAGCCACTTAAATATAATTCTAAAAGGAGGATGCTTCTATGTTTTAAGCTTAAAAATATAAATGCGGCCCTTACTTTTTAAGGTGAGGTATAGGAACCAAGAGACTCTGTGCAGTATTAGATTTTATAGCATAATCAGCTCTTCTTGGGCACCATTCTGAAAATGATACTCCATAATTGTAAAGACATATTGGGTTCTCTGGGAGTACACGGTTAGTGCTGGACTCAGAGCTAAGGCAAGGCCCCCATTTCTGTGCATATTTTTCCACAGCAAAGGATGCATGTCAGAGGAAGTCAATCTCCAATTATTTAGGTATAAAGAGGAGGAGCCTGAGCTCACCTGCAAGTGCTGTGAGTTATCAGCCATGCTATCTTCTCGCCTGCGGACTTCTTCCAGTAACTGGGCATTCTTCTTCTTTTCCAACTGTTGGTTGTGCTTGAGGTTGGCCACCTTTTTATTCTGATCCTTCATGTGCCTGAGAAAAGTCAGCAGAGTGTGGTTAAATTCAACCACTGGAAGATCATATGTTATCACAACATGAGTACTAAGGATAGAATATATTGACATGGATTCGGGAAAAGGTGGAACTTCAGATTATTCCGAAATTCATTTAACCACAAGTACTTATTGATCACCCACTTAATGCCAAGTGCCAGGATGGCACTGGGGCTGCTGTAGTGAATGAGGTATGTATAGTCTTCACCCAACTCATGGAGCTTTAAGTCTAGTGGGAGAGGCAGACCAGTACCAAGGAGACACAACTTAGGTTTCCTAAGCAGGGGGGTGGAGAGGGGTGATAAATCACATGCTGTGACAGATGATGACGTGCATTGCATGTGTGGACAGGCATTGAGTGGGGGGATGACTTTAGGTACTGTGGCCAGGAAACCTCCCTAAGGTGGTAAAATATTGGGTAAGACTCCAAGGAGCCAGCCAAGAAGTCACCAGTAGAGATGCTCCCCAAATGCAGGGAACAGCAAGTGCAATTCCCAAGGCAAGAAAGGACCAACTACTTCTAAGGACTGGAAGGCTGCAGTGAGGCTAGCCCAGGGCAAGGGTCTGGAAGAGGGGTAGAACCTAGGACTGCAGAGGTAGGCAGGACTCAGGGAATAAAGGGCCCCTGGTCTATGACAGAGAATTTATTCTCTTCTAAGTGGTTGCTCTTCTAATTATTATTATTCTTCTGGATCATGTTCCTATTCTGAGATCATAATCCATTACTTTGATTTTAAAATAACAATTACAAGGTTCCAATCAAATACATTGTCATCACTTAGCTCAAACAGAATAACAATTTGGGTAATCATCATGTTAAGTAAAGCCCTGGTGTTCGGATTAAGAGTTCTTAATGAATCTACAGGATGTCAAAGTGCAAAACCATAAAGTAAGCAAGTGAGTAAAAGATTACAGACAAAGGATGGGTTAAAAAAAAGTGGGGGGAGGAGTTATAGGCTTAATGTGGACTATTTCACCAGCAGCGTTTAGCAAAACATTCCACAGATTTAGGCAACCATGTCCATGGCAGCTGGTATAAATCTAATCTCACACGTGAGGAGGCAGGAGGGCAGTACAGAGGGCTCAGGAGCACTGATTCCAAAAGAGGAGGGTTGCAGAGCAGAATCTTTTGGGATCCTTCCTGACCCCAATTTCTCCTCCCCAGTATTGCTAAGTCAGCTGCTGTCAATGAGCCTGGTTCCCAGAGCAAGCAAGAGAGAATCACTGCTCTGATGGAAATGTGCACAAGATGAGAATAGATGATACACAGCAAACATGTCAAATTGAAACAATTACTAATCAAATGGAAGACACTCTCAATAAGAAACTTTTATTTCTAGTCCTCATAAAATTATATACTCGGCTACTCCCTTCCACTCCAAGAAAATGAAATTCAAGAGAAGTGTTTATTAAGCTGAATGATCTTCTATCAGGAATTCCTACTAATGAAAATATTCTGAACACTGGTCTTTAAGAATATTTACAGTACCAGCTGAAGCAGTGATTTTAGTATTCCTAGTGACACTTATTAAAAGGATTATGGTGAGAGAGAACAGCCATCTACTTGGTCAACATTGGGATTAGATAATTTTTCTCTGATATTTCCTTATTTGTATCCTATACAAATAAGTAAGGTACACATCTGAAACTACCAACTCAAGTCTATATGCTAATCTTCTTTTAGGAATCTTTTGGTTACTATAAAGATGTTGAGAACAACCTCTTGCTTCCTAATTGAACAAGGATATAGTATTTCAAAACTCATCCCAATCTGGGGCAAGCACACTTTCCAGTTCAGGAAATAAGGTCAGTGCCCAGTAATAGGATGTGATAGGTCAGTGTTATTAGAGAGATTGTTTAAGTAGAGGACATTTTTATAAAGAAATACTTTTTATATCTTTAAAGCACACATTTAACTAGAACCAACTGCTAAATGTTTTTTACCCCAAGTACCACTGATAAAGAAAATAGACTATTATCATGAACATCATTTGCATAATGAACTCCCACAAAGTTCTCAGGGCAGTGTGAACATATACAGACCTTACTTTCAGGAATATTTCAGTTTTTTTTTTTTCAATCCAAAAATAAAAAACAAACAAACCCCCAAATCCATGCATCCCTTAAAGCTTTCCTTTTTTTTCTAAATTTTTAAGTTTTTATTTATTTTTGAGAGAGAGACAGAGCAGGAGTAAGGGAGGGCAGAGAGAAAGAGACACACAGAATTCAAAGTAGGCTTCAGGCTCTGAGCTATCCGCATAGACCCTGATGTGGGGTTTGAACTCATGAACCATGAGATCATGACCTGAGTCAAAGTTGGACACCTAACCAACTGAGCCACTCAGGCACCCCTAAAGCTTTCCTGAAATACAAATAAGTGGCTAAGAAAAATGGAAGACTGAAGTCTGGAAATTCAAATGCTGTCTGACTTGGGACATGAATGACTGGAAAAGAAAAACTTGGTTGTGAATGGCACTACTCTGAATTTGGCTATTTGGATGCATGCACAGCAAGGTGATGAAAATTATCATCTTATCTTCGTAGACATGAGCATCAACAGATATGTATAAAGTACACACACTCCCTTGAAGAAGTGCTATTGTTTTCAAATATATTTCTAGCAGCAGAACTCTTTCTTCTAATAAAAGCTTACTTAAAAGCCAAAAAGGAAAAGAAGGATTGCTCTGGTCGAGGTGGGAAAGAGATTAAGAGTGAGCAGAACCTCACCTACTAGACAGTCACTCTCTCAAGTATCCCTCAGAGAAGCCAAGGTTACCTGAAAGAACAGGTTGAAACAGCAATTTATGGGGTAGGAGGAGAGGGAGAGAATTCATGAAATTTAAATATATGAGATCCCCCAATAAAGACAAAATACCCCCACAGAAGCTCACTAGACACTTGCTGAAGGAACAACCAGTGTGATTTTTGCTAGTAATAACTTCAGCATCTCCAAGAATAAAATCTGTAGGTGACTTATCAGTCCTGCATCTCCTACCATCTGCAGAAGTAAACCCACATGCATAGATAAACAGGGCTAACCTCCATACAGCTCTCAATTGTACTAAACTAAGGAAGTTAGAACTCCTGGGGTGCAGAATGCAAAGTCCTCTAGCAATACTGTCTGAGAAGAAAGTGTCATTGATACCCACTTCCCAAATTCTCACCCACGAGGCAAATCAGATTCTAAGCCTCTGCCAGAGACTGACCTGCTCCATGTTCAGAAATAAAGTTTCCTAGGGATAAGCTTTTTTTCTTCAGGGAAACACCATTAAAAATATATCCAAGATGCAAATTTTTAAAAAAGCAGTTATGGGGGCACCTGGGTGGCTCAGTCAGTTAAGCGTCCAACTTCAGGTCAGGTCGTGATCTCACGGTTTGTGGGTTTGAGCTCCACGTCGGGCTCTGTGCTGACAGATTTTGTGCCTGCTTCGGATTCGGTCTCCTTCTCTCTCTGCCCCTCCCCTGCTCATGGTGTGTCTGTCTCTCTCTCTCAAAAAAAATAATAAACATTAAATAAAAATTTTTTAAAGCAGTTATGGGGGAGGGGTTAGGTTGGTTGGAGAGTACAGTGGTAGGGTCCGTTTAAATTGACTAGTGTCATTAAGCAAGTCATGTCACATCATTAAGGAATTGGGATTAAATAAAAAAAATTCCAATAGGTATCAAGATCAACAATGGCTACTATATTAAGAATGAATATCATAGAGGACAGAATCCTGCTATTTTTCACTAGAACAGTGGATCAAATTAAAATTAAAATTAAAATTAGAAAGTATTCCCTAACTTATTGGTGAGAAAGTGTCAGGCTTTATGGCCTCTAGAATCACATAGCTGGGAGGCAGTGTGGAGCAAGAGGTGCATATGCTACTCTAAGTTCATATGTATATTGTGTATAAAGGAGAAAAATCAAAACTTCTTTTTTTTTAATCTCAGCAGAAACAAGATGCTGGTTTTTTGTTGTTGTTTTGTTTTTACCTACCTTCTCTCAAACATCTTAAAAGATTGATAATATCCATTGTTGGAGAGGATACCAGAATCTAGCTCTCTCATATGATGTCAGGAGGAGTGTAACTTACAAAAATTGGTTATAAAATTATAAACTAATTTGGCAGTAGCCACCAAAGTGTCCATACCTTTTTCCCAAGAAAACCCAATTTAGGAAAGTAGCCTACAAAAATGTCTGCACATACGCATGAATATTTATGCACAAAATTTTCATTACAAAATTTGACATTACACTGTCAAAGTAAAAATTTGAAAACTGCCAAATCACCCATCAGAAGGAAATTGGCTGAAGAAATCAAGCACATTCATATTCTGGAACTCCAAGCTAGC
Source organism: Panthera uncia (assembly GCF_023721935.1). Lineage (NCBI taxonomy): Eukaryota > Metazoa > Chordata > Mammalia > Carnivora > Felidae > Panthera > Panthera uncia. Next base: position 23,106,669 of record NC_064816.1, read on the forward strand.
TAAGAACTGAAGTATGGACACAGAAAAACCTTTAAGACATATTGTTAATCAAAAAAGAAAGCAGGCAGCAGAATAATACATATAGTCTGATCTTATTTATGTTAAAATATAAAAGCCTATTTTAATGTTTATTTACACATATCCATGGAAATGGAAACTGCTGCAAACCCCACACCAGTCTGTAAACATTGTACCACTGAGGAACAGAATGGATCAGGGAAGAAGGGGGAGTTCCCATGTGTTACTGTATGCGTGTGTGTGTGTGTGTGTAAGTGAGGTATAAATACATATAAGAAAATGCACAGATATTAAGTATAAAAATCGATGATTTTTGACCAATCAAAATATAGAGCATTGCCATCACCCAGCCTCATGTCCCTGACCCCTGAGAGGAAGTGGTCACTATCCCAGATTTCATCTGCATGGGTTTGTTTTGTGTGTTCTTGAACTCATATACATGGAATCATACAGTACATGCCCTTTTGTGTCTGACTTCTCTGACTCAGCATAAGGTTTTTGAGGCTTATTCATATTGTGCCTAAGTTCCATCTTATAGCTGAAATCAAGTGGTATTCCATTATATGAACATACTACAGTTTGATTAGCTATTCCCTTGTTAAATGGATATTTGGGCTATTTCCAATTTTTTGCTGTTGAGAATAAGGTTGCAATGAACATTCTTGTACCAATTTTTTGTGGACATATGGTTTCATTTCTCTTGGTTAAATAATAACTAGATGTAGGTATAACTGGGAGTGTAAAATGGTGTAACCTCTATGGAAGACAATTCTGGGATATAAGAATTTTCCAGGAGCCACTGAAGGGCAGGAGCTAGTAGCATAAACTCTGGAGCTGGTTGCCTGGGTTCTCATCAGAAGTCCACCACTCTCTAGCTGTGTGACTATGAATAAGTTTCTTAACCTCTCTGTACTTCAGCTTCTTCATATATAAAATGGAAATAATTGTAGCTAACTCATAGTGTTACTGTGAAGAGCTAATAGGTTAGTACAGGTAAAATGCTTACAACAGATTCCAGCATGTTTCCTCTGCTTCATTCTTAGCTCATAATATAAATGTGATCATGTCTTGTGTAATGTCATGAATACATATCTAGTGTCTTACTTCCCACATCGGAATAGCAGCTATTTGAAATGCCTCAAACAATGGACTTTGGAATGCATTATCAAACCCTCTGTGTCATTCATTTAGCTTTCAGTGTGCTTTACTTAATAATAAGATGAGATGCATTCCTGTAAGGCTAACCTAATGGAAGCATTGCAGGAAGGTCACGACAAGCATGGGTAAGTGAGCTGGGATCCTGAAGTGACTGCACAAGTAGATGGCCACACACACAATGGAAGCTAACAATGAGTATTGCATGCAGAATTTCTGATAATAACGGCTTTTACTGTAACCACTGAGATGATTCCACTTTTTTAAAGCTTGCAAATACCATTCAGTATTTCGGCATAGCTATACATTTTAGAAAGCTACATAACTATTCCAAAGATATTTTTATAGCACATACAAATGTGCTAAGTGTCATGAGCATGATAGTCCTTCCTGAAAGACAAAGTATCTGGCCAGCTGTGGCTACTTGAATCCAGCTCTCCTCCCAGCAAAGAGCAGCAAGTAGGGCCAAGGTCTTAGGACTTAGCTCCAATATGACTTAACTCCCCCTCTTCTAGAGCCCATATGCACTCTCCCCTCCCTCCACTGTTGACTTCCCCACCCACACTGGGAAAACCTACAAAGCAGGTCACACAGCAGGAGCTGGTCACCATCAGCAAGAGAAGGATTTGTTTTTCTTGTAGATATTTCACTCTGGAGAAGTTCCGAAGGGCTGACTTCCTTCAACTGTTCTCCCTTATTCTGGCCCCGAAGAACCTCCTCCCTTCAGATATCAGTAGAGCACCACCCTAAGAATGGATGCACCTCAATGGCTGAGTACCTACACTAAAGAGAGCAGATAGTAGGGGACTCCTATGGAAGACCCCAAGGAGAAAGCCAGGTGCTCTCTGATACCCCTTGTCCTCCTCCAGATGCATTTGGTAGGACTGGCATGTACCCACAGGACACTCAAAGGGAAAAGGCTGGCCTGTTTTTCATACTACTCAGGACTCAATGTTTAATCCTGGGGCATCTAAGAACAAGACACTGTTGCTGGTGAGCAAATCATACACAGTTACAAGGGTCACATGACCAAAAAGCCTGGCTCCCATTTACTATTCATCAAACAAATGTCTTGCTGCTTAGCTTCCCATGTAGGTGTCATGACCCAGAGAGCACAGACTGGTCATGTAGGTCTGAGAATGGTAGCCCTGGAGTGATTGTTTTTCTCACTGTCAAGTGATAAATGTGTTGTGATGTTCTACATTACTCTCACTGGAGACTGGACTATATGCTCAGGCTTCTCAGCCCATATGGTCCAAATTGGCATCACCAGGAGAACCCAAAGCAAGGTTGACAGACCCACAAGCATCCCCTACTGCAGGACACCATGGCTCCACCTATCCCATGGTGCTTTGGTGCCCTGCAGGAATGCAGACAGGGAAACCCAGAGTATGCAGACCCTTTGCCTCCATCACTCCTGTTACCACAACACCTCAAGTCACCATTATTTCCTGCCTAGACCATGATGCTCTTCTCTCCTCACTGGTCTCCCTGTTTCTGCTCTTGTGCCCCCTTTAAGTCATTCTCCAGCCAGCAGCAAGAGGGAGTGTTTCAGAACAAGTCAGATGATGTCCTTGCTGATGTACAATCCTCCAACAGTTTCCCATTTCCCAGAGAATAGAAACACACATCTGTGGAACCGACCAGCCTCATCCCACATGATTTTCACCTTTACCCACGGAATCCAAAAGCCAGTCTTCTTTCAGTCCCTCTCACCACGGAGCACAGACATGTGCTGGTCTCTCTGTCTGGGGCTCCCCCACCTTTTCCTCTTATAGCCATCACTCCTCCTCTGTGGCTGACTTTGATCCTTCAGATCTCAACTTCAATGTCTTCAGAGTCTTCACAGGGGCCTTTTCTGGGCATCAAATCCAACAATATCCCCTCCCTTCACCAAAACTGCTACAATCACACTCCATGCCCTTCCTCTAGCGCACCCCCCACAACTTGTAATGATACGTTTATTTGCATTTTTCACTGATTACTGACTGTTGCACCACCAGGCAGGCATTACTGTCAGAACAGGGCCAAATCTTGGGGTATTCACAACACTGAAGGAATAACTTCTAACCTCATCCTCTCTGGCCCAGGCTACCCTCACCTCCAAGTTGGGCAATGATGCCAGCTCCAATTGGTCCATTTAATTCATTCTCTATAGGAGAGGGGAAAGAGTATCTGATACACAAACAGAATCACATTTCTCTGCTGCTTAAAATTTCTCATTGGATTTCCACTACCTGTGGAAAAAGTCATGCTTCTTCTCATGACTCCTACTAGGTCTATCTTCTGCCTCTCCAAGTATTATCTCAACCTACTCCCTCTACTCAGCCACATTGGCCTTACATTTGCACCCTTAATACACAGAGTTGTAAGATCCTCAGGACCCCTGCACAGCACTTTCCTCTTCTAGAAAGTTCTTCACCTCATTCCCATCTCAGCCCTTATATCACAGGTAATTCATATGTATCCCTATTAGGAGGTCTTCTGGGAAGCCTTGGTCAGTCTAGAAAGTTGGATCCTCATATTACAAATTCCCAAAATATGCTGTGCTTGCCTTGCTAAGAACTCAACACATTTCTGATCCTTTAATGTCTTCCCTGTTCTGCTATAAGCACCCTCTTTACAGTGATCTCAACCATCTTATTCTCGTCTTAAAGAATCCAGCACAATGCCCACTCTGCTGTCACTAACAGAGTTATTCTGGATTGAATTTAATTCTAAAACCTGCTCCTGTTCATTCAAAGGATGAAACAGGTCCTTTGTGTTGGCTAGGTGTTTTATGTGAACCCATAAAATTATTTAGGAATGTGTATCTAGGGATTTATATGAATTAAGGTTGCCCTCATATTTGTTTCCAGAAAGGCATTTTCTATAAAGAAGAATTCAATTTCATGTAATGAATATCAGCTTATTGTCAATGAGATGGTATCTAGTCAAAGTGAAAAGAAATCAGACTGGACAGCTGATGAATACAACTGGGCATTACTACCTGCCACCAGCACAACAACAACACAGGTTCTCATTCCTATAAATGTATTTTTTTGAAATTAAATCCAAGATCTAAAAATACGTGCCCAAAAGAAATGACCCAGTACAGTATCTCTTTCCTAATTTAATTCATAAGCAACAGATGGCTTTTAAAAGTCTACATGGTTCACAGCAATCTGATGGCCTTTTTTTCATTTATGCTGCTGAGAAAAGCTTTCTGAAGTCTAAAAATAGGGATTAGCAAACTTTTTTCTATCAAGGGCTAGGCTAGTAAATATCTTAGGCTTGGGGAACCATACAGCATCTGTAGAAAGTAACCAACTTTGCTTCAACTTTGTCCTTGTACTATGAAAGCAGCCACAGATAACATACACAAAAATGGGCATGGCTGTGTTCCAATAAAACTTTATTTACATGAATAGGTGGCAGGGCTAGACTTGGCCCATGGGCTACAGTTTGCTGAACCCTGGTCTAGACATGTTCTAATACTCCTATGTAGTAATGATAAGCACAGGCAGCACATGCGCACATCATTGGAGGTGCTCTAAGCACCTTACACTTATTAGCTCACTTAATACTCACAACAACCCTATTAGGCAGGTCCTTTGATTATTTCTACTACTGATGAGGAAACTCCCCAAAGTTGTAGTGCGAATGAGTGCAGAGGCAGGATTCTCAGTCAGTCTAGCTCCAGAGGCCACCTCCATCCCCTCAATCTCTGTACTATGCCACACAACTGTGGAGAATGTTGCCGAGTTCCTTCATACCACTCTCACTTTCTCTTCTCCCAGGCCGCCCCCAAAAGGTCTAAAGAATAACAACGGAAATTCTCAGAATACAATCTCTGTTCTGTAGTCCAGCCACTTTAAGGCACACCACTCCCAACTTTATAGGATGCCCTGAGCTGCAACTCGGTTGGCTATTAGAGAACTAGATACACATGAGGTAATTACCCAAGAATATTGGCTCTCTACCAGGGGAGCCTTGGAATGGAAGGTGGGAGCTTAACAGCTTCAAACTTCATGGTGGCAGCAACAGTTACTGAAATGAAGACCCAGCTCCGAAGCAGAGCACAAAACCAACAAGGACGCCATGCAATTTCCCTATTAATTTCCGTTCTCTGAACCCGTTAACCTCAATGTGACCACTTTTTGAACAAATTATTTGGTTTTATGGATGAATCTACAATAAGAAATGTTTAGTGTATTTCATATCCTGGTACTTCACTGCATCATAATGAGTTTGGCTCTTCCTGTACAGACAGATTTAATCAGAGACAAAGAGTTTAGAGATGATAAAATAAGTGAAGATAAAAGTAGATGCTCAACAAAAAGGGCAAGAACAATAACAGATAACAGGTAACAGATCTTAGGACAGAACTTCTGGAAACATGGGGGCAAACTCAAGTTAGGGCTAAGACATAAGGTTAAAACTCCTCTCCAGTTCCCAACTCATATCTTCTTGCACATCATTTACTTCTCAAATAAAAAAAAATCTAAACACTTTAAAAATAAAACATTCCTATAATTGCCACAATTCCAGGGAGTATTGTATTCTTCTAAAAGCCTACAACTCCACTGTTAGACACAGGCACATTAGGGCCAATTTGGTAGGGTGTCAGTTGTATTTACAGTTTGGGGTAATATAAAAACATATGGAAACTGTGAAAATTGACCCCCGGGGGGCTAATGTTGGAGGAAACCAACATTCCACAGTCTGGCCAGAGGTTGGGGGCGATTTGCCCAGACAATATACAGCCAAAGCAACCTATGAGCACAGGGGCACTTCATGTATGCAAGACCTATTTTTATTGCATCCAATCTGGAATTGGTCTGCAGCAGCCCAGACATAAAACAAAGCAGAGGTATAAGAAGATAAAAATCTTATATGCTGATTTTCCAAATTAAAGTACAGAAATAACGTGTCAGAGTTTATATTATTTCCTACCAGAAATCAATGTTAAAATATTGCCATATAATAAAAAAAACCCTCTGTTTTTGGATGTCATATTAAGTGCTTAAGAACTATAAAAATATAACCTCAGTTAAACAAAACAACATCCTTACATGGAGAGTATTTTTATCCCCATTTCACAGATGAAGAACCTGAGGTTTAGGCTAACATCATATATCATACAGTTAATAAGTAGAAACCCAGAATTGGAAGGATCATTTCTATGATGCCAAAGCTCATGGTCTTATCTATTATGCTACATGAGAATAATAAAATATTATTGTACATTATTATGAGATCTTTGCCACTAAAGTAAATGGAGCATTCTAGCCAGACCCAGACATTCCTTTTTGAGAGTTACAATCTTTTTTTCTCTAAGAGGGAGGCAAAGCACTAATCTCAATAAGTAAGTTATACTCTCTTTAGGATCTGGTCCAAGGTATGGCTTATCAGACCATCCCAAAGATAATCCAGACTAACACTAAGTCAGTTTTCCATTGCTGTGCAGCAACTTAACACAAACTTAGCAGCCTAAAACAACACTTATTTATTATCTCACAGCTTCAGTGAGTCAGAAGTCCAGGCACAGCTTGGTTGCTCCCTCTGATTCCAGCCTTACCAGGCTGAAATCAAGATGTTAGCCAGACTGCATTTCTTATCTGTTGGCTTAACTGGAGAAAAATGTGCTTCTAGGCTCATTTGGGTTGTTGGAAGAATCCCTTTTTCTTGCAGCTGAATGAATGAAGTTCCTAGTTATTACTGGCTGTTGGCTGGAATTGGAGACAGCCCTCAGGTTCTAGAAGCTGCTCGTAGTTCCTTGACATGTGGCCCTCTCCATGGGCAGTTCACAGTATGGCTGTTTGATTCTTCAAGGCCAGCAGACAAATCTCTCTCCAGTCTCCTAAGATGGAGTCCTATACAAGGTGAAGTAATCACGGGAGTGCCATCCACCACCTTTGCCTTATAACATACCTTGTCCAAGGGACTGGCACTCACCACCTTTGCCACATTCTATTGGTTAGATTCAAGTAACAAGTCCTGCCCATGAGGGGGATTATACAAGTGGGTGAAAACCACAGAACAGAATAAAAACAAACAACTTTAATTACTTAAAACTTTCTAAACCTTTATTTTATTTTGTTTGTGCTAATCTTTCAAAGTACTTCACAATCTTTTTATTGTCCATTTCAAACTATTTAGCTCAGTATCTATCTAACAGACTTCATTTTTCCATTTCTCAAACTTCTTCCAAACCATATTCACCAGTGCAACCTAAGGCATTTGGAAGGCATAACTTATGGCCAATGAGGGGTTATGGAAATTTATGCATCCTTTTACTTTCCCAAGTATTTATCCCCATGACAACACACTGCAAAAATAAATGCCTGTTCTTTCCACTCTTTTTCTCATAACTCAAATCTCTTCTAACTTAGTCTAATGACAATGAGTAAAACAGAATCACTGGTGGGTGGCAGATGAAATGAAAATCAGTGAAGGATAACAAAGTGGCAGAATTATCGGCAAAGGGGGCATAAGCCACTTCCCCCCAATTACATGAGAAGGCAGAACAAACCACTTCCCCACACAATTGCCTCAGCACAATTAACCACTTCCAAAATCCATCACTATGATGCCACCTGTTTCAATTCCACTCAATGATGTTGTTCTAACTCAGTGGTTTACAACAGTGTTCTGGCAGCACTAGCTCTGGGGGATGTCACTAATTTTTAGAAAAACAAAAACAAACAAAAAAGGGTTAGGACCAAACAAGTCTTGAGGACTTAAATGTAAAAAAAAAAAAAAATGTGAACAGGTTTCTTATATCGCAGAACTTTCCAGAGCCTTTACTATTGTGAAGTGCACTGTGAATCTCTAAAAAGGAACATGGCAGGATATGTTTATTAATTTGACCCAAACCCTTTTCCTGTCCAAGGATCATCCCACTGAATTATTGCTCTGATGTATAAAGTCCAAGGAATAATAGTGTTAATGAGAGTTTCTCAAGTTTTAGTTATTAGTGTATCATCTCAGTGATTTTTGCTATAACATGCACTACTTGTGCTACTTAATATTTTTCTTTAAATATTTTTACTTTACATACCTTTTAGCCTTAGATTCTTTCTAAGCAAGAATTAATGAAGTCATATGTTTATATTTGATCTGCAAGTTATGGATGTTCTATACAAAGAGGCATAATTAATAACATACGTAAGTGCTCATCTGTACCACATAAAAGCATCCTAATTTTTAAACACATAACTGACAATAACAAAGATTCTCAGGTACCACCAAAGTCATGACTAGAAATGATAGAGACAGCATTTAAGAATGAGGAGGAACAAGAGCTAAATCCCCCTCTTCCTTATATGGCCGATGAGATTACTGCTCAGAGCAGTTCAGTGACTTACGTGTGCACACGCACACGCGCGCGTGCGCGCACACACACACACACACACACACACACTCAGGTAGTATGTCTAAAGCCCTCAGCATACTGAGGGAAGTGAGAGGTGAGTCAGTCCCCAAGTTTCATCATTAGAGCTTCCATTAAGATGTCTCCTTTTGTGCAGTACTAGTGAAAGTCACCCTTTCTGCTGCGGTTCAGCAATTTCATTATTCCTAGGGAGGTACAGAGCACTGATCTTCAGTCTCTCCTTAAGAAATTTCAGCCCTGACAGAACTGATGATTTTGCTTGGAAGCAGAATAGTGCCCTTCCTTTGCTTTTCACCAGTGGGTCATCCAAGCTGAATCAGGATGGCCTGGATCAGTCCTTGATTTCAAGCTAGAAACAGGTCTAGAGTAACAGTGGGACAAAGTGAGCTTAAGAGCCATGACTTGAAGCCTGATTGCATGAGTTTAAATCTCTGATCAACCATTTCTTCACTGAAGGACCTAGGATGGGTGAATTAATTTTTTATATCAGTTTCCTTATCTGTAAAACAGGATATGAACAATAAAATAATACTTACTCAAAGGAGAAATATATGAGATAATATGAGTACCAGTATATACTAGGGGATCTATAAATGCCACCATAGAGCAGTTTTAATGATAAGGACAAGAGTAATGATACTAGTGGCTTCTGTTCTCCATGCTTCCAGGCTGGCTCACCTTTACTCAGTGACACCTGGAAAAAGCTGTTGGAAAGAAGGTTACCAATGCCCTCAACCCCAGGACCCAAGACTCACAAAGTGCCATAAAGGTGGCACCTATCTGAGGTGCTGGGTTATCTCAGTTCCACAATTAAAAGCTCAAACTTTAGGAGGCAGCATGACAGGCAGATTGAAGGGTTCTGGAGGTCATATGTGGGTCACGTGTCTGCCTCTGCCTCTACTGGTTGTGTGGCCTCCAATCTGGGTTCTGATCTAAGTGGCGCTGAAAACAATAAAGACATAAAGATGTAGCATCCCTTGTCTCCCTGGGTTTGTAGAGCAGGACTTAGCTCTGCTATGTAAGTTATGACAACTCCCAGCCACCTCTCAATCATAAAATATATTTGGCAGCTCTTACTCCACCTATCCTTCTTGTGAATCAGTGCATTCCTGTTCTCTCAATTGCCTATGGAAAGGTCTTCTACTTGATGACATTTACTCAAACCAAAACAGTCAGAGAGTACCAAGAGCCAGCCTAGACCTCTGCGCATTTCAGGAAGATTCTGAAAAATACAGTGAAGCTCTCAGACTTCCTCCAGAGACTATCTGTAGACGCCTGAACCCTCTCATGCTTTCCTCTTCCTGACACAGCCTACTTCCTCAAAGGACCCAGTCTTCCACACTGGACTCATGGTAGGATCTTTATCTGGAGGGATGCAGGAAAACCCTAAGCATCCACAGGAGTTTTCTCATGCCCTTTCTACTTTCCACCTGGATGGCAAGACTTCTGGAATTCCCAAGGGCAGGGTGCCCCAACTTTGAGGAATTGTGGTCACATCTAAAATCCACACAGCAGCCACCAGGACTCAGGTTCATCAGCATGCATGCTAAAGAAAGGTAGCATTTTATCGGCATTTCTCTGGACAGGACAATGTATATGTTTATTACTCAGGACCACTCTATGATGTAGGTATTACCATCCCCATTATAAACTAGAAACATGAGGATGAGCGAGCAAGCAAGCAACTTGCTTGGAGGGCTCCTGCAATTAGAAGAAGGCAGAGCTGGGTTCCATCCCAACCTGTTAGACTCTACAACTCAGGTCAGTTTCCTAACCTGTCATTGTTCTTGGATTTAACTCACTTGCTAACACTTGCTAACCAGGATAATCCTCCCACGAAGATAAGAACAAAAACAAAAACAAAAAACTGCACCATTATCTGGCTATAAGATTTTTTTTCCCCAAAGCTATGCTACCACCATTCTTCATCAGCAGTTCCAAGCATCTTTTCTTCTTCTTACCACAGAAAACTCAGCAAAAGCTCTGTTTCTTACACCAGGAGATACACACACACAAACATACACACATATACACATACATACACACACACATATTTAGTTCACACACACATACTACTTAAACTTACTACACATAAAAACTTACATATACCTATGTATACTTATATTTCTTTCACACACCACACCTAAGTGATGACTGTGAGGGCATCTCTCCTTTAGGTAAAGGCTCTATCCATTGTATAAAATAAGACACCACAGGAGACTAAAAACCATCTGAGACTCTGTGAAGACAGACAGACAGACAGAAGGAAGCCTGCTCTCACACTCCTCATGCAGCATTCAAGGAAATCATTTACCCAGTGAATAGCTGAGGCTTGGGGAATTATTGAAGTTGTATAAAATTCCTACAGGATAATGACGAACGACTGTATTAAATGTAGCTGTCATGTAATTTAGAAATAAGAAATAATATAAACTCACATTGTATAGACTAATTTTCCTACACCACTAAGTGATAACTCATATTAAAATTTTTCGTTTCTATGAGAAAAACATCATCAATATTAATTATATAAATAAGAAAAATATTTAAAATTTAAGATGAAGCAGAAGAAAAGGAATTCATTTAAAACTGTAAGTGTTCTGTTCTATTAATGTCTCAACCTCATATTTTCACTTTATGCAATGTTTCCTATTACTAGTGAGTTCATTTGCTAGTTTAAATACTAAATTATTTCTGGTTTTATTTTATAAAATGAGAATTATTTTTCATCCACAGAAGAAATTGGAAACAAGAGAGATTTTCCCTTTTCCCAACTGAAGAAACTGAAAACCCCTATAAATTTAACATATCCAAGTTCAGCCCATGAGGAAAGCAACATTCTATTAGAAAATAACGTGTCAAATTCTTACTGCATGTTTGTACCACTTAACTCAAGTCCTATGTTGCTTGTATTTTTAATTAATTGATTTTCTTTCCATTTGTTCTTTCTTTTCTCTTTTTAAAAATACCACATTTTAATTTGGATCTTCTAAAAAACCAGGCTCTCCATTTATGTCTTGGAATATAGAAGGGAAATAAAGAACTCTAGCTTTTCTAGATGTTGGGATTTAATTTTTACATTGTTGTTTTGTGGAAATCGATTAAAGGCAAAGTCCTGGCAACACGTGAACACATGATGGTTAAAAAAAAAAATCACAAGTTTCTCACTGACTGAACTGTTGGGAATGGAATATTTTATGATACAGATTTACAAATCTCTATGAACTGGAAGCATTTCCTGGGCAATTAATCAAGGGGAACTTTTATGTAAAAACACATCTCGATTGAGTTATTCACAAACGATCCCACAAGCTGCAATGACTAATTGTAAGTCTCAGACCTGGGCAGTTTGCTGAAATGCTTTTCTTCAGGCCATTAAAAATACCATGACAACATACAAATTCGACAAGAAGAATAAACTAACTATGGAAAGTTACAATTACAGAAAGGAATTATTCAAAGTATGTGACCCCATGCACAAAAATGATGCACGTTTATTTGATACTGCAGACTCTACTCTATTTTTTCCCTTTGATAGGTCTGTTGTAATTCTCCCTAACATTAATGAGAGATATGTGCTAAAAATGAATAGCTGCTAACTCTAGCCATCTGTGCATTCCTGGTACAAATAAAATTGAATGTCATCACTACCCTATTGGATTTCTCGGTAATGCTCTTTGCTGATAAGAACTTTGAAAAAATACCAATGGCTTTTTTTTTCTTTTTCTTACTCATACAAAGCATGCCCATTCCCCTTGCTACATAAAGGAGTCTATTCTACTCTGAATCCAGGCAGCCACTAAGAGGTGGGGTGAGATAAATCCCTGCTTATCAAGATAACTGTTTCCCCACTCGGTATAAATGGAGACAAAGTATAGCCAGACTCGAATGATTAAAATGGCCAAATTCTTAGCAGGTTAACTCATTACTTTTCATCCTTCTCTTGCCAGCCCTGAAAGCTAAGTAGCTGTCTTAACAGCCTGCAGCAATCACTTCCAAACAACTCTCTTGCCCTACAGCTACGCTAAAACGGAGTTAATTCATTTTCCCTTTATGAATTACTGGCTGTCAAGAATTTGAGAAAGGTCCCAGGCTTTAATGGAGACCTCTGAAAAGAGAGACCATGTGCTAGAGAACCCAAGAAGGTATGCTGGGGAGCCAGAAAAGCTGGAATATTGGAAAGGCACTGGTTAGGAATTGGGATACATATATATGCATATATATATAATACACACACACACACACACACACACACACACACACACACAATTTATCAGAAGAGAGGTTCATGGGACTATCTCCAAACATAGCCAAGCATCTCTTCACTGAGAACTGGGAAAATACAGCAAGTACCACAGGCCAAGTAGTTACAGCTTCACTTCCCTGAGCAGCCAGCCAGTCAATCCTCAGCAAGCCAAACTTTGTTAAGGGCCCCTTCATCCACCCTTCTGAGAGGTGTGTGTTAAGTCCTGCTTCAGAAAACCCAAGGGTCTAATGATCAGGTGGATCACTTCTTCCTCTCAAGCTTCACAGAAGGCCTTGGTGATTGGGATCCTCTCATAGATTTGATCATTAGATCTAGTTTTATATGACATATGATGACAGAACTGCTAAGAATATTTATTAGCTTGGCTAACAACTAAAGAAAAAAACGGTAATCACAGCTCTCTGGAGAGGCTTTTTAAATTTCATTTTATGGCACTATAAAATGAGGCCATACCCTGAACATTTAAAGGGGCAAATTATTTGGTTGGAAGTGGCTCAAATTTTGAAGTTAAGTCGTATCGATAGACAAAAGCTAAGAGAATATTCAAGGTAAAGTCCATTTCTAAGGTAGCTAAGATATCACGAAAAGAGGGTAAGTATCCATTTGATACAAGTGACCACCTGTGTGTTTACAGTGTGTATGTTTGGCATCAAGATTATACTTTGAAAAAGTTCTTCTTCATATTTAGCAAACTGTTCCTAATTCTAAAAACAAGCTATGCCAATGTAAAATTGTTAACCAGTAATTTATTCCTTAACAACATATTATAATAGTACAAATTCATGTGCTTTTCCTGAAAGCATAATTTTGTTAAATCTATCATCCTTCCAACTACTAAAAAATGTTGACTATTATGTACTGGCAGAATTTTTTGAATAGAACATAGAAAATGCAAGTGTAAGATTACTAGTACGTAAGAGAATATAAGAAATCATGCATCTAATAAGGTCTAGCATCCAAAAAATATAAATAACTCTTACAACTCAACAATAAAAGGACTAATAACATAATTAAAATGGGCAAAGACTCTGAAAAGACCTTTCTCCATGAAAGATACACAAATGGCCAATAAGCACATGAAAATATGTTCACATCACTAGTCATTAGGTTAATGCAAAGCAAAACCACAGTGAGATACCACTTCATACTTCTAGGATGACTATGATCCAAAGATAGGCAGTAACACATGTTGGTGAGAATGTGGAGAAACTGGGACTATCACACGGTACTGATGGAAATGTAAAATAGCACAGCCACTGTGAAAAACAATTGGGCAGTTCCTCAAGAACTTGAACAGAATCATCATATGACACAGAAATTCCACTCCAAGGTACATACCCAAGAGAATGAAGACAGATTTTTAAACAACAACTTGCTAATGAATGTTCATATCAGCATTGTTCAAACTAGCTAAAAAGTACAAATAACCCAAAAGTTAATCAACGAATAAATATATAAACAAAATGTTATATTCATATAACGGAATATTATTAAGCAATAAAAAGGAAGGAAATACCCATGTTACAACATGAATGAATCCAAACATATTAAGCTAAGTGAAAGAATACAATCACAAAAGACCACATATTACATGATCTCATTTATATGAAATGTCCCAAATATGCAAATCCATAGAGACAGAGAGTAGACTAGGGGCTGGAGAGGGGGGATGATTGGAGAAATGAGTGTGACTGCTAATGGTTTCTCTCTGGTGATTAAAATTTAATTCTGGAATTAGTGGTGATGATTGCACAACCTTGTGAATACACCAACAACCATTAAATTATACGCTATAAAAAGGAATTTTACTATATATGAATTATACCTTAATTAAAAAATTATACATGCTAGTGATTAAAAAAAATAGTACAAGAGTTTATAAAAAGAAAGCCTATATTCCCCCCCTACCTCTGCAATAACCACTCCCACTCTTAAGCATATTTTGTCAATATTTCCGGAGATTTTTTTTGGCAGATTGGACAAATAGATACACATACCCCTTTAAAAATAAAATAGATAATGCTTTACATTTTACAGTATTTCTTGGACATCTTCCTATATGAGGAACATATAGACTGGTGTGTGGGTAAAGGAGATGGAGAGAGCTGGCACAGCTGAAAGAAGGGATTTCAGGCAGTAGCTTGAAATCCCACCCTCTAGAGGAGCAATGACCTTTTTCTTAAATTTTCAAATGTTTACTGAACAACTCTTTCTGGGTATCCTACATATATCTCATATATATGTAGTCTCAAAACTAAGTCTCAAAACTAAACTTAGTCTCAAAACTAAGACTCTTTTTCATGTTTATTTACTCATTTTGAGAGAGAGAGAAAGAGGGTGGGGAAGGGCAGAGAGAGAGAATCCCAAGCAGGCTCCTCATTGTCAGCGCAGAGCCCCACGTGGGTCTCAGACTCAACAACCGCAAGATCAACCTGAGCGTCTGACTTTGGCTCAGGTCACGATCTCATGGTTCCTGGTTTCAAGCCCTGCGTCAAGCTCTGTGCTGACAATGCAGAGCCTGGAGCCTGCTTTGGATTCTGTCTCCCTCTCTCTCTGCCCCTCCCCCACTCACTCTCTGTCTCTCCCTCTCTGTGTCAAAAATAAACATAAAAAAAAATAAACAACAAAACAAAACTAATACTCTTAACGATGGAGAACTGATGATTACCAGAGTGGGGGTGGATGGGAGAATGGGTTACATAGGTGATGGGGATTAAGAAGTGTACTTGTGAGGAGCACTACATGATGCATGGAATCACTATATTGCACACTTGAAACTAATATAAAACTGTATGTTAACTAACCAGAATTAAAATAAAAGCTTTAAAAAACCTAATTATCCCTTGTCCCTCTCCAAAGTGAAAAATCACCCTACTTCTTTTGCAGTTTCTTCTCCATCAAGGTCATCCAAGATAGGGAGTCAAGAAGGAGTAAATGCTCCTTCCTCACACAATCTGCCGTTTTAATTTAATTTAAAATGTCTACCATAATAGTTACCTTCTCACTATTACTGCTGCCATCTTACCTCATGACTTGTTGTCTTTGTCCAGATACTGAAATAGTTCCTATCTGGCTTCTCTGCTGCCAAATTATCTATCTGTCCTTTCATCCATCTTTCCATCCATTCATCCATCTAATCATCCAACAAATATTTATGGAGCAATAACCATGTGTTAGCAACTGAAGACACAAAGATGAAGAGGAAATTGTCTCCACCATTAGTTCAAAGTTTAGTGGAAGGGAGAAACATGCGGTTAGAAAATAACATGCTTTTTACAACATGAAGTACTGTCAGACAGAAGATGGAACTACTGACTTTGAGAGGATCAGAGGAAAACATGTGAATTGAGACTTCAAGGACAAGTAAGAGTTTTGTGGGAAAAGAGGAGGAAAGGCATGTTTAAGCAATGGGAAGAGCATGCTAGAATGTAGAGACATAGGATAGGAAAGACCTAGCAAGTGTAGGATATGAGAAAAAATTCAGTGACACAAAGAGTAGAAAATAAGGAGGTGGAGGTGCTTTTTATTTATTTAGGGGTTTGAGATAAGACTTGAAGGCAACCTGGGGTCCAGAGTGTGAAGGATTCCATAAGCCAGGCACAGAGTTTCCTATGCTGCCCAGTGTGTGAGGAGGAGGCAACAAGGGCTTCTGGGCACAGGCACTGCCTCACCTGCCTCACGTCCAGATTTCATCTGGAGTAGACGATGGTGGCAGGCTAGGACTCTCTGGAGGCTACTGCAATAGACCAAATGACGAATGGGGATAACAGCCATTAGAATGGGAAAAGGCACTGAGAGAGATGAAATTTGGGGGGATTAGACCCAGTGAGGGATGAACCAAGGTTTCTATCTTAGAAACACAGGTGGATGTTGTACCAGTTCCAAGACTCAATGCCAAGTATATGAAGTAGTGGGAACATGAGTGAAGGAAAGGGTGAAGACTCCAATTTTGGTTGTACTGGAATATGAGACAGAAACCCTTCTAAAACACCATTTTGTTCCTCACTGCCTTCAGGACAAAAACAAATTTTTTTAATTGTTTTTATTATAGCATGCAAGAGCACCCAGGTGCATTTGTATCCACGTCTCTTGCTTTTGAGAAAACCTGGGTTCAGATACATAGTGATGTTGAGAAGGGTACCAATAACCTCACTAAGCTTCAGTTTACTCATCTGCCCATTGCAAATTAATACTCCCCGTATTACAGGGTTGTTGGGGACTAGAAAGAATATTTCACACTAGTGTCTTCTTCACAGATCCCGGCCCATGGGAAGTGCTTAATGAACATCAGCAAAGTTTTCTAAGGAAGGCATTTAGAATTATCTTTCCTCCAAATTATGTTAAAAATGTAGGGTCTTTTGGAGTGCCTGGGTGGCTCGATCAGTTAAGCATCTGGCTTCAGCTCAGGTCATGATCTCGCAGTTCATGGCTTCGAACCCTGAGTCAGGCTCCATGCTGACAGCTCAGAGCCTGGAGCTTGCTTCAGATTCTGTGTCTCCCTCTCTCTCTGTCCCTCCCCCACTCACACTCTGTCTCTCTCTCAAAAATAAACACACACACACACACACACACACACACACACACACATATATATATATATAGAGAGAGAGAAAGTCTTCAGAAAGGTCTTGTGTGCTTTTAAACTTTACAAAATTACTTATTGATAAAAACAATTTACAAATAACACTTAAAATGTTGAGCAGTTGAGGAAAGTTATGTTAGTCATTCTACCCAAAGCATCTTCATTTTAAAGGACTGAACAAAAGTAAAGTGTCTATGAGAGGTGAGAAGGTAAACTCAACAAAGTGACAAATAATGAACAGAAAAGAAATCCCACTCTCCCCAACAGCTATGAGAACTGAGAAGCTAACACAGATCCTCTCTATCAGGCACACAGATGAAGTTATTAAAGCTTAAAAGTTTAAAAATAAAACAAAAAACCCACCCATATCTGCAGGAGGAAAACACTACATTTTGGTGGCCTGATACCTACCTCTGGACCTAACCATAACGATTAGGGAGAAATGGTTCCAGTATGATGACTGCCTGGACAAGGGCACGAGTGCATAGGTCTGAACTCTCAGCCTTTTTTTATGTGCTGCCAACCCTCCTCCATGCCTCAGATAAGATCAAGGCAGATACAGACATTGTGCTATAGAAAAGACCATCTCTCTATCAGGGAGTTGTATTGTTTGTGCTGTTTTTTGTTTTTTTTTTTCTTTTTTTCCAAAAGTAAAGTCATCATTTATCATAAAAAAAAAAAAAGGCTTTCATTTCTTTTCAGCTTTTATGCTGCTGGGATTCTTTGACCACACTGTGTGGGGCCATGAAGAACTGTCCCAAGAATGATTCCTGGAAGAAGCAGAAAACCCCTCCTGGAAATACATCTTTTCTCTTGGCCGCCTCCCCAGTATTCCCGTACCGGGAACTGTCTTAAGCAGGCAGGAGGATGGATGGCCTGAGGTCTTCCCCCAGCTCTGCTGTCCATGTTTCTTGAAGCCCATTTGAAGCTGATGACTGTCTCTAGCCTACAAAGGGGCTGGGGCCTCCACAGAGGCCCGCTCACCAAGCCTACTCAAACTCACTTCAGAAAGAGAACTTCACATCCCTGTTCAAGAGAGGGTGAAGACGCAGACCAGCAGCTCAAAAAAAGGCTACTACATCTGCCAACACAAACAGCTTCTCAACTTCCATTACAAGAGGTTTTCATCAATGGTTGGAATCCTTTATGTTATAGAAATAGTTTTCCACCCCAAAAGAAGCACATTAAAGAGTAGTCCCTACAGTATCGGGAGTTCTTGAACCAAACCAATTTATCCTAGCTCAAAACTTCTCACTGTGGAATAGAATGCAGTGGTTGATTCTGGGTTCTGTAGTCAGAACAGCTGAGTTTGAATCCTGACTCCACTAATTAATAGCTGTGTGACAATGGGCAAGTTACTTAACTTCTCTGAGCCTGGCTGTCCTCATCTCAAATGGGACCAATAATAGTACTGTCTTGGAGTTACTATAAAGAAAATGTGTGATCAACTCTAAAGAATATAACATCATGCACAGGACCAAGTAAGTACTCAATTGAGTCTTTTGTTTTCTCTGCTACAATAACAACTACAGACTGCTTGAGCAAAGTATTTGCCACCGCACCTTTATGTTCTTCCTGCTATTAGAGTATGTAGGTTTTATTTGTTTTCTTGTCTTGTTGGCTCTTGTTAATTTGTTAGTTTCTTCTAAAAACTAAAGGATCGATATACAGGCTGCTAATTTTTGTGTTTTGTCTGTTTGCTTATTTTATTAATTATCCTTGCATCTCTTAAGCCTGTTCCTCCCTTTTCACCTCTAGGGCTACCACCTTATTTCAGTACCTCTGTTCCTTCTAGCTTGGGCTACTGCCTAGCCCTCCAGCACTAAGATTCTATATTCCTTCTGGAGGATACTCCTGCCTGCTATTCCCAGACTCAAAAAGTTCAAAATCTTGAGCTAAGCACTCAATGCTTTCCCTGTCCTGGCAAATCTTTACTGCTTACTCTTCCCCCCATTCCAGAGCTTAAGCTACAGAGTCCCCTGCCCTCTCTCCTGAACATTGTACTGTCTCAGCCCTGTTGCCTTTACTCATGCTCCTCACCTAATTCTACATCTGATAAAATTCTTTCCATTTTTCTGGTCGAGTGCAAATACCATCACATTCATAGAAGCTTCCCTGACCCCTCTATCCTCTGAATGCCCATGACATTCTTGTTGAATTTGGCATACTCTGCCACGGGGAATGCCTCTTTGTCCAATTCTAGATTTTCATTCCTATCTGCCTACTAGACAGAGCTGCCTAGCTATCCAAAAGTATCTAAAACACAGGCTGGACAAAACCTCTCTGTTCTTAGCTCCTGCCATATTTCCACACCTGTTCCTACATCCTGCAACGTTAGGCAGGAATCTCAATCATGTAGGCAGGTCTCACTAAACCCAGGGAAAGCTGAGAAATTAGGCTTCCCAAGAAGAAAAAAAGATTCCTGCTGGGTCTTACAGAGAAGGGTATGGGAAAGCCATCTTGGGTCCAAGGAGACTCTAAACACAGGGCTGTTTTATTGCCCCAAATAGCGATAGCTATCTAATCTTCCACCACCCCATTGCCTTGGTTCCCCTCTATGTAAGCTTCAAAGGCTCACATTCCACCTGTATGTCTTTCTGTAACATCTAATTATGCATAATTTCTATCCCCTCATAACTTCAGCTCTTTATAATTCACACTATTAATTCATTATACAAATATTTATTAAGTGTCTATTTTACAGGCACTGGGGTGGATAAGACAGGTTCTTTCCAGATGAAAGTTCCACTCTGGACTAGAGGATAGACGTTGAACAAGAATTAAGTCTGTGCTTCATGTTCTAGTGGGAAGTTACATGAATTTATAAGAGACCTGGGCTTGGCTAGCTCCAGTGAAAGGCAAACAGAGGAAGTGACATTTAAACTTCACCTGACCTAGAAAAAAGTAGTTATATCCATACTTCATACCTTACAGTAAGATGAATTCCAGATGGTTCAAAGACTAAATGCAGAAAATCAAACCATAAAAATAACCCCCCTGAAAAACAGGACAATTGTTCTTATGACACAAAATTCAGAAGATATAACAGAAAACACTGAATATTTGACTACATAAAAATAATTTGTAATAATTTCTGTATAACAGAAACCACCATTAACACAAAAGAAAAAGCAAATTGGCAAGAGGAGCATTTTAAAGTCAAATCAGGGGCGCCTGGGTAGCTCAGTCGGTTGAGTGTCCCACCTTGGCTCAGGTCATGATCTTGCAGTTTGTGAGTTCGAGCCCCGTGTCAGGCTCTGTCCTGACAGCTCAGAGCCTGGAGCCTGCTTCAGATTCTGAGGCTCCCTCTCTCTGCCCCTTCCCCACTCATGCTCTGTCTCTCTCTGTCTCTCAAAAATTAATAAACGTTAAACAAAAATTTGAAGTCAAATCAGACAAATGGGTAATTTTTCTAATATATAAAGAGCTTCTAAAAATAAATTTAAAAAAGAATATGACAAATTATAAACCTATTTAAAGATACCCCATCTTCACATGTAATAAGATAAAAGCAAATGAAAACTACATTTAAATGCCATTGTTCTCCTTCCATAGTGACAAAAATAAAAAGCATGAAAACCACATTGCATTGACAGAGTTAATGAGAAATAGGCTCTCTTTTATATTGCTGATTGGACTATAAATGGTTTAGTCTCTATAGAAGGCAACTAGAAAAATTAGAAATATATTGTCCTAGCAATTCCAAACCTAGGAATTTATCCTACAGACATATTCATATACATATGAAATTAAGCCTATTCAAAGTTATTAATTATAGGAGTCTATATGAGGGGAGGGGGAAATTGAAACAATCTAAAAATCCTTAGGAGGAGATTGGTACAAAAAAACAGTACGCAAAGGTTAAAAGGAATGGAAGCTTTCATGTATGGATATGGAAGAATCTCAGACATTTCATTTTTAAAAAAAGAAAGTCAAGGAACAAAACAGTCTGTATTCCATTATACCACTCGCATAAGTATCATTCTATAACTCCTATCAATTTGCTTCCATCTTTCTAGATGCTGCTTCTAGGAATAGTTCAAGTTACACCAAAGTGCCTGGTACAAAGCATACTTACAATTACTATTTGATGAAAGTAAGTCAATGAATATAGGAAACTAATGGATGAAGGAACATGCTTGGATACTTGGCCTCTAAATTCAGTGTAGGTCCTTTTATGCACAGATACAGAAAACCAATGGCTGAATCTTAGCTATTTTGTTCCAGAAAAGTCTAAAATACATCCTTATGTAAGACAAAGATTACTTTTAAATGGACATAAGATGAATTTTCTAGGTTTACTTACATCCCTCAGGAAAAAAAAAAAACATTCAGTAGGGCAAGGTTGTTTTCCACCTTAAGCCTTTTATTCTAGCAACTGAATTTTCTATAACTAGGAAAGCCAAGGAGGCTGCCTGGTCAGATTGCCTCCCACCTCTCTCTTGCGTGAACTCCCTCCTCCCACCTGCTATTCTTGTCATGAAAATCTTCATCACAACCATCACCACTTAATGAACATCTGCTGTGTGCCAGGCTGTGCTCCATGCCCAGCGTGCATTCTGACCACAAGCTCCTGAGGGATACGTGTAATACACTGTCTCCATTTTACACACACAAGGATAGGCTTAAAGACCTGTGGATGTGTGTCCGACATGCCACAGCAATGAGGATGCTATTTCTTAAGATGGAGTTTGATTTTTTACATGTAACATTCTGACAATAGGTAGCAGTTTGAATAACCTGGATTACAAGTGAAATACTAATATAAAGTAGTAGGTCTGGGATAGATGATACACATGAAATCCAAGATCAGTGCTTCTTTATCTGTTCAGGAATCCCTAAAAAGCCCCTGCTTTGCATGTTTAGGTGGCAGAGAGCACCCACACTCACCAGAGTGATAGGACACCTATGTGCCAATTGCCCAGTGAGTGTTTCTCACCAAGGCCCACTCATCACAGGTTATCAGAAGATTCTCCAGCTATTCATTATTATAACCAACTCATTTTCTCCACGGTAATTATCTGTGAGCAACATATCATGCTGTCCTTGGAACCATCAAACTGACATATGATTAAATAGCAGAGGGCTCTGAAGTTAAATTTAAAACCACTCTCTTACACTTCAACTCACACATCACATCGAGATCTGTCCAGCCATGGGAATATTCCAGTTGACCAACACCAAAGGCCATCAAGAGACTATTCCATTACTTCACGTTCCCATCCAGGAAAGGTAATGGTTATGTTCTCAAAACCTTCTAGAGAGATTTTCCAAGACCTGAAGTAAAATTTTGCAAAGCAATTCTCTGTTTGAAGCTCTGCTCCTGCCACACATTAAAATGTCTCAAGAGTTGCTTATGTTCACACCACGTGTCTTCACAATTACATGTGGGGTCTCACAAGAAATAGTATAATTTGTCCACACACGGTGAGGATCACACACTTTTCAACTTTCACTGAAAAAATTATTGCAAAGCATAAATCATTGTACACTCAGTTCTGTTTATACCAATAAGAATAATGCTTATATTAACAATGTTACCAACTAGGAAAAAAAACTGGAAGAGAAGGTCACTGGGCAAGCTAAGAGTTAAAACATAAGTCTCACTGCTCTTGGACTGAAAAAAAAGCAACAGGAGAGTCTTCAAGAGGAAATTTCTTTCCATTCCCTGACTCTCTCTGTAATTTCTAGAATTAAAGTTTTTCTATAAAAATAATTCTACACAGTTCACTTTATTTTTGCAGGAGCTGTGAATTAGAAAAAAACAACAACTTTTTCCCATCCTCAATAAAATAGTTGCACCCAAAGCAAAATCAGCCAATTTCTGTCTTCCTATTCTGTTTTTCATATTTATTTACCTTGATATTATAATTAATCTTCAACTGTATAGTATTCATTAAATTTAGGGTAAAATTAAAAAGAGCAGCAAATATTAAAATTATAAGAATTCCTTACAAAGAAACTTCCAAAACCCTTGTTAGGTATATTAACAACAAGGTATTTTGTTCAGAGAAACATACACAGTACCCACTCATTTTTAAATAGGTTCCTCCAAAACATAGGCTTCACAAAAATGTGAAATTATGCAGTGTGAAAATTCCAAGTACCTTTACCCAATACAGAAGAGAGTCCCAGTCACTAGTTGGATAGGTTTCCCTACAACGTGAGCTGGTATTGTGGGTAATGAAGTGATAGAATTCACATTTCATAAGAAAAGCCATATAAAGGAAATAGATATTATTTTTCTAGAAAGTGATTTATATTAATACTGAGAAACTATTTTTTTAAAAAATTCCTTCCCCTTCTCAACATTTACAGAAAAGGCTAACATATCTTAAGAGATTTACTATTTGCTGATATTCATCCATATGGTAGTACCAACCAAAAGCCAGGAGTATGGACAGAATGGGTGGGGAAGGGGGGGAAGATTTTGAAAAACCACAAAGGAATGGTTAACCCAACCAACTTAGCATCTCTTCTCCTGGGGCCAAGATTTACCAGGCCTACCCAGGACTATCCCTTGATTTTGCTGTTGTTGTCATTGTTTTAACAGATCTGCAAGTGCAAAATGGTTTTACTCATCTCAAGGAACCTCAGAAACACACCGTACCACAAAGCATTTCAACTACAATGCAAACTGTGTTCCTTCAATCTTCTTCACATTCTAGAGAATACAGATAGAGAGCCAGAGCAGCCACTCAAGCAAAAGTTGAAAAGTAAAAATAATATAGAGCATAAAAGCCCTAGCTCTACAAATTGGAGCTGGCTCAGCAAAACATTAGCCATGGCAAGTCCTATCAAGGCCAGGTTGGAAAGGTGCAAGAACCAACCCCTGGCTACACCTCAAAAGTTCAAAAACATTTCCAAATATAGAACCCACTTTATGTTTGCAGGAGCTGTAAATCAGGGAAAACAACTTTTTCCATCCCCAATAAAATATTTGCACCCAAAGCAAAATCAACTGATTTCTGGCTTTCTACCAGTTCTGCTTGGGCATAAAATTTTCTGACACTTCACCAGAAATGTCAGCATTAGTATAAGGCAGCTAAAAGAGGGAAATAATTTTCTGACCTGTGGATAACCCCTTCAACCCCAACAGGAAAAGGAATTTAAAAAAAAACACCTGAAACCCAGTTTTTCCAGTTATTAGTATAAATGGGACAAACTATTTTTCTTAGTAGCCAAATCCTTCCTTATAGGAAGTGCTGGTCTTTGAATTCAGTGAGGGAAGGGGTCATGTCTGTTTTACTGCTATATTCCCATACCTCACTGACTCAATGCAGAAGGATTTCAATGAACAGTCAAGAAAAGAGGGGAAGGAGAGGGAGGGAAAGAGAAAGAAGAGGAAAGGAAAAGAAAGGAAGACAGAAGGAGGGAACAAAAGACAGAAAGAAAGGGGTAAGAAGGGGAGCAGGGAGACAAGAAAGGAAGAAGGGAGAGATGAAGGAGTAGAGGAGGGAAAGAGAGAGGGAGAGAGGGAGGGAGAAAAAGATAAATTTAGAAGGAGATGTTTCCTCTTCTTTTATTTGTGTCTTTACTTTTCTTGAACTTTCAAGCAACCAGCTTGATAGAAAACTAATCATATCTTTTCTGAGGGCTTCCTGTCTGAAGCAGTCAACACAGTCGACTCCACCTCCAGGAAGAGCCCACCAGCAACTCTCCATAGGGACCCAGTAGAGGGCATGAGGGGTGAGAGGGAGCGAAGGAAGTTACTGTCTTCAAAAGTCATTTATTCAACACACAGGAGTGTGATTGCCACTTCCAGTGTGTGCTACAACACCACGTGGAGCTGGAGATCCAGCCAGTGCTCAAGGAGGCTGCCATCTACTAGGAGACACAGTGCCTAATCCAAGGTAGGATATAACACAGGCCAGGAGAAAGGGTCAGATAAAGCTCAGGAGGTCAAGGCAGGGAGAAACTGCTTCTGCTTCAGGGGCTCAGGGAAGGTTGGACAGGTGATACCTGATAGGGCCATGAAGAGGCAGGATTTTTACAGAAGAAACCAGCCCAAGGAGGGGGAAGAGGTGGAGGGGGAGGGAGGCAAGAATCACAGAGTGAAGAGAGAGGCTGTCTGCACAGCCAACAGGATAGTATTTCCCCAAGGTGTTTCATGTGGTCTATTCTATGAACCCCATATTTGGGAAACTGTGGATCCTACACAATTGCACGGGAGTCCCTACTGCAGGCCTTCTCAATGATTTTAATGCAATTGAAGAAGTGGCAAAAGATTCCATTTGTAAATCAGAAAGGACCGGCTTTTGGGTGAAAAACCCCAATTTCTTCACTTACTAGCTTGTATTAACTTGAGCAAAATATTTAACTTTTATGAACTCCAGTTTCCTCTTCTCTAACATGAAAGAACAGACAGTCCCAACCTCATACAGTTGCTATAAGTAAATACTACATAAAAAGTTATTAATTCAGTGCTGGCACTTAATGTCCAATATTGTTACTGCTGCTGTTACTTCTACTTCTGTTATTTCTATTATTATTAATATCAATGTGCATCACGAATATAAAAATGAATGTAATATACATCATCATTTCTAACTTTTTTTTTTAATGTTTATAGAGACACTGAGCATGAGAGGTGGAGGGGCAGAGAGACAAGGAGTCACAGAATCCGCAGGAGGCTCCAGGCTCTGAGCTGTCAGCACAGAGCCCGACGTGGGGCTCGAACTCACGGACTGTGAGATCATGACCTGGTCTGAAGTCGGATGCTTAACTGACTGAGCCACCCAGGCGCCCCAACACATCATCATTTCTTAAGCGATTTGGTCAGTTTTTCATCAGCTCTCTTTTTTTACATTTATTTTGAAAAAGAGAGAGAGAAAGAGAGAGCATGAGCAGGGGAGGGGCAGAAAGGGAGAGAGACAATCCCAAGCAGGCTCCACATCCAGCATGGAGCCTGACGCAGGGCCCAATTTCATGACCACAAGATGATGGCCCGAGCCCATATCAAGAGTCAGACATTCAGCCAATCGAGTTACCCAGGTGTCCCTTCATCAGCTGCTTTTTAGAAATGCCAGGCCAGCATATAGTGCCAGGCCTAGCACACAGTAGGTGCTCACTAGGTATCTGTGGAGAGAATGAGGTAAGAACTAGTGAAGAACAAACTACAGGACAGCAGGGGATGCTCTAGGCAAGTTGTTTTTCATTATTTCTTTGGGCAACAGACCTCTGAGGTCCGGGAGCAATGACTTCATCCTTTGCTAGAAGAATGAGAGATTGAGAGTGCAGTACTGAGCTCTGGGGAAACATCACAAAGAGTTTATTTTGGTAGAAGTGTTTGAAGTGACTCTGTAACAATGAGCTCACGCCTGCTGCCAGGCGCCAGCCATCAGCTGGAGCCTGCTTGCCAGGGAGATGCACACAGCCTGTCACCAACAGTACCCCCACAGGATATGTGCAGGGAGGATCCCAGGAGACCCACTCAAAACACAGCTCCTTCCCCTCCAAGAAGGGATACTGAGGCACAAGCAAGGAAGCAGCTGACCCAAGATTCAAAGCAAACTGGAGGCTGGGAGAGCCCAGGAAAGCTCTGAGTCTTCTGGTTTTACTTGGTTGACTCTCTGGCAGGATTTAGAAGTGAATCCCAAAGGATATTGTTTCTTTTTTTTTGGTCAGTTGCTGCACACATTTATCTAGATAATGTCATCTGTCATAAGTCACACACTAATCTCACAAATAGTTCCTAGAAATGAGCAAACTTCAACATAAACTCTCCCCCAGAGTGCAATGCAGAGATCCTGTTAAATCTCTCCAGCTTCCCACTGGTTTGTGTGTAAAGAGATTCTTGACAGAAGTGGGAGTTTTCTGGAGTGAGAATCTGACCAGTTTGGAATATGACATTTGCATTTTACCAAACCAGATACTTATTATCTGTCCACCTGAATTCAAGCAGGACAGTCTGTATAGAGTTTGAAAAGGAAGTGAGGCCATTTTAAATAGTAGTTGGAGGGGAAGATTTCCCATGGTGTCCAGAGCACAGAAAAAGAGACCCAACAGTGAGTCAAGTTTTCAAACTTCAGATTTGGAGGTAGGGAGGTGCAGGGCAGACTACAAACTTCTATGGTAAGAAAGACCACACATTAAAAAAAATGTGATATGTATATACACACATATGTGTATGCATACATACACAAATATATGTATCTCAATTATAAGTCATATAAAGAAAGTACGCTAGCCAGAGGTCCTGTATTCAATTCAATTGTTACATTTCATTTCAATTGTTACATTTCCCTTAACTATTTTTTTCCTTTTTCAAGCTTTTATTAAATTCCACTTAGTTAAAATAGTGTAATATTAGTTTCAGGTGTAAAATTTAGTGATTCACACTTATATACACTACCCAGTGCTCATTACAGCAAGTGCCTTCCTTAATACCCATCACCCATTTAACTCATCCCTCACCCATTTCCCCTCCAGAATTGTTACATTTCATTTTATTTTAACTGGTAAACTTGGAGTGGTTGGGGAAGGGGGGAGCACAGTTAACTCTGGAAACTTGTCAAAGCTCAAGAAAGCTTCCAAGACCTATAGACATTTTTGTTTCCAGGAAAGCAGGGCTGCCCAATTTCTCTTACACTAAAAATATAACAAGAGACTGTTTACAATGATTGCACATTTTCTCCATTGTGTGCTTATGGGGCAAGAGGTTAAATGATACTGAAATGATCTGAATCTTGATTTGCCCATATAGTTCACACAACGGACCTGGCCTGAACATTTTACCAAAATCAATCAACACACCGAGCCCCCTGTAGATAGACCCCTTGTCACCCACAACCTCTCCCAGCCCTAATCCTGCATCTTGTCTTCTGAGAGTCAGAGTTCATGTTCATTCACCATGAATGAGGAAAAACCTAAGTACTACACCATACATTTCCCGATATATAAGACATAGTAGAATGCCTGTGGACAACATCTGAAGACCCTGGCAGGGAACATGAGGTGTGAGAGAAAAAGGGGTTCCTGGTCTCAAGGGCTTCAACATCAACAGGTGCAGATTAGGAGCAGCAGAGCGAAGGCAAAAGGAAAAAGAAAACAAAAAACATACACAAGGACAAAGGCTAAAAGCTTCATTAAAAGAGTGGATCCAAAACTTGGAGGAAAGGTTTGGATGCCATGTGGCCAAGCTCCTCCTCTCTTTCATTATTAGGTCTCTCTCTGCATATAGGGGCACCAGAAAGTTAATGAACTGTCATTAGCTTTTGGATGAGAGCAGTTCTGTAGGACCATGCTTTTAACCTCTGTTTAGATCTCTCGTGAACTCTTGAGAATGGGCTTTGTTCAGTGTCTTGAAGTTCAAGGCAGTTCCTGTGGGACACCCAGTGTGGTATGTGGGAATAGCAGAGATGTGGTTTCATTTTCAAGGTCTATGAGCCACATTGGATTGGGAGCAGACAGTGGGACAAAACTGGTGTGTAGGCCTCATTTTGAAATCACTTGCTGTTAGCATAAATGTATTGGTCTGGTGGCTTAGGTGATAAGCAGTGGACAGAATAAATAGGTGCAGACACTAAATAAAGAGAAGAAAATAGTATCGCTTGCCTCTCAAAAGAACAACCACATTGGCTATCAATTTGAGTCTTTTTCTTCCAAGTTTTGGTAGTTCAAAACATACAGCAAGTACCTTTTGGTAAATTCATTGACTGAAGAAATCAATAGATATTACTGCATATTATTGTAAAGAGAAGCCTTGCTTGACTTAAAGGAGAACAAATTACTGACTTGGACCCCTATCTTAGAGGAATCAAATCTGGGATGTGTTTCTAAAGCAAAATGTTCATTTTGCTTCTTAATATTGGGGTTTACATAGTCAACATGGAATTGAGTTTTATATTTGGTTCCATATGCTATGCCCTAGGTAATTAAAGTATGTCTTATGGCTAATAAAAATGAAGTAAAAAAGTCAAAAACCAAAACAATGACAGGAAATAACATGTGTGTACAATATGTTACCAACACACTGATAATTTTCAAAAGTGACTTTTAAAAAAGTATCATAAATCTTTCAAAACATAGTGATTTATTAAGCAAAAAGTCTGAGTGGTTTGCACTATTAAATTCAGCTTTTGAGTTGCTGTGTCACAGGCAAATCTTTTGTTCTCCTAGGTTAAATTTAGCATCCTGCATTTTGTTTTTTCCACTGCAACATGTTTTATCATCATGCAATCAATTTTCTGAGCTGCTCAGGAGAAACGCACTAGGGAGTTTTCACTCTGATTTCTCTTACTGATTGTATAATCCAGAAATCAAATGTATCAAATAATCCTACAGTGATTTATTTCCATCTTCTTCTTTGCCCTTTCCCACCTATACAGCTTTCTCATAAAAATAAACCATCCCTAGGCATGGGATGAAATGGGGAAAAAAAATGTGGTGGCCAGAGGAAAACCATTTCAGAAATGTGTTTGTTAAACAAGTGCAAGCAATAAATTGAGCTGGGGGGGGGGGGGGGGGGGGAAGGCAGTTAGAAGAAAAACTCAAAGTACTGACCTGAGAGTCAAGCTGATTGGAGCAAGGGTGAAAGCAGCAATTTGGAGGATTAGCAGAAAGGAAAAGGGATAGCAAAAGAGAATAAAAGGAAGGAAATGCATTAGTTTTAAACATACAGCCAACAGATGTTATATTAGCAGGTTTTATAACCAAATGAAGGACAGTAAAGCAACTTTTATCTGATATTACCTCAAAAAGCCCTGGGCACACACTGTAAGCTGTTCTATTAAATATTATACGTAAGAAACCAGTACCTGCTCTCATATGCATAATCACTGTAAGCACTGGTGTGAACCAGAGGTGTACTCCAGCAACCCAAGAGCTGGAATTTGCCCTTTTCTGGTGGTTTATTCATTGGGAAAGTTCCTATCTATGTGCATATAAAATTTTATTATTTTATAAACTTAAATGGAGGTTACTAAGGCATTAGAGCTGGTGGTAAGGACTGATGTCAGAAAAGATTTTATTTGAACCAGTAACCATCTTATAAGATATTCTTCCTTCCTCCTTGAAAGACAAAAGGGGCTGGGCAATTTGGCTTTCTGTTCAAAGATTTCCATTTTCGATGCTCACAAAGCACGGCACCTAGCAATGATCAAAGACACTGTGAGAAGGGCTTCAGGTGAGGTGTTGCCTCCTATCAGCCTCCCAAAAAAGGACAGAGCAACTTCCAAAGCTGAGAGTAATTTTTTTCAGTTGTG
This sequence comes from Panthera uncia, assembly GCF_023721935.1. Classification (NCBI taxonomy): domain Eukaryota; kingdom Metazoa; phylum Chordata; class Mammalia; order Carnivora; family Felidae; genus Panthera; species Panthera uncia. Next base: position 23,137,271 of record NC_064816.1, read on the forward strand.
AAAATGACGATCATACTTCATCACTGAAAATATCCAGATGCGTGATAACTTATTTGTACAAAAATATTTAACATGCCCTTCTAATAAGTCAAAACAATAAAGTCCCAGATCAAGCAAAAATTAAAAGAAAAAAAAAGTCATGATCTTCTTCAGGCTACTACAGGAGCATATAGTGGACATTCATTTTGTTAACCTATATAATGCTCTTTGTAAAAAACAAAGTGGATATACAAACAGGTTACCAGCTATCTATCAACGGGACTCCCACCATTCCATACTATTAAGAAGTAATTTTAAGCATTTCACAGAGAAAGGAAAAATAAATCATCCGGAGAAAGCTTAAATAAGAACATTTCAAATGAAAACAATGTTGACCATGATGATAAAACTCAAAAAGAAAATTCAAGATTCAACACATGGTGAAAGCATTGATTCAATAATCCCTCATATTTGAAATCCCTTTGCAGAGTGTTTCATGATCATGAACACACAACTGATCAAAAATAAGTTAGATCAGGCCATGATCAGAGTGGGGACACTGGCCCCAGCTGTTCCTTCAAATCCTTCTTGATCAGAGAGGTATATCAAACTATGATCCATGGCCAAGCTTTAGAGAATCCTAAATTGAAACAGTAAGCAAACATTTAAGATTAGTTGCCTTTTCCAAGGGTTCCTAGTTTTCATCAAATTCCCAAAGGCATCCATAATATCCATTACCTTTCCCCAAGGGTTGCTAGGGATGGTGCAAAACCATCAGCCACTTGTTTCATTGAAAGGTCTTTAAACACTTTAACAAACATACATAGAAATCTCTCAGAAAGAAGAGTTTATATCAAAACAAACAGAACTAGTATCAGGTTTCTCTGACATATCATGAGACTTCTAGAACACAGTATCATCATTTTTTTTTAAGTAAAGCTTCAGTCTACATTTTGTAAAACCTGTTAGGAAAGGCATCAGAGAAATTATGTCAACACATTATTGAACAAATTCAGAAGGAAAAATCATAGTCCGTTTCTCAACCTTAGATAAGGTGCTTTTAGGCATTTGAAATGATTTCTCAAATGTCTGAATGTCTGATGACATTATGTCTTGATCCAGTTAATTAAGTGCTACCTGTTTTCTATTCCAATGTTATTATGTCTTAGGAGTAGAACACTGAAGGACCCACTCTCCTCTCCACAGTGGGGAGGGATGCGATTGAGGGCTTGATTTGGGAATTCCCTGTCTTCTAGACATATACCAACAACCCTCCTTAACATATTTAAGATAATTACATGAAAGGTTACCTGACCAATTCCTTCCCACGGGTGAGATGTCAGAAATCCAGTAGCAGCTGGACTTGTTTGACAAGAGCTCTATTAACCTCTCTCTTTTCCCTAAGGCAGAATTAATTCTGAAACTCTAAATTAAACTCAGAGCCCTTGATGGGCACTGACACAGAAAGACCACATATTTCACTCCCTCTAATGTTTAATTGCCTATCTGATTATATAGCATACATGGTATCTAGCACTGGTGATCAGATAAAGACTTCGACCTGATTTGGACCAACCCTCAGAGATATGCTCAAAGTCCTTCACCCACGGGTGTCAAACTTCCCCAGAGTCCCCTGCTGTCCAAGGCAGAAGCTCCCTGCTGAGCCATCAGCATCAAGTGCAAGACTTTATAAGAAAGACTGCACATGGGGATCACACTGTACAATATGCATTTTGAAAAGCAAAATTTTCAATGGCTGATGAAAACCATCATTCATGTGGAATTTAAGAGGTAAATGCATCCATGTAAGGGCCAGGCAGATGCTATTTTGAATATATACATTGTGGAGAAAATAAAAAATGGGAAGATTATCAGAGTAGAAAACAAACAAGAATTGCCCTCTAAGAGAGAAGTAGGCCAGTGTCCGTGTCATTTGAGTTATATTATTACTAACCCTGAACCTTTTGTTGCACATGACTGAAGTTCTGGAATATTTTAACACTTGCTGCCTTTAAAAAGAAGTCTTTTCACTCTGGTAGGTCACATTACAGACCAGAGACCACAAATTTATTTCAAGTTCAATTTTTTGGTTTTCAAAATCACAAACTTAATTGCAAACACTCCTCCATGACTCCAAAATGGAGATATATGTCACATTGCTAAGAAATCTTTAGTTCCCAACATTATGAGGTAGGAATTTTGTAGTTTAAGCCAGAAAATGGAGACACTGCCCAATTTCAAAAGGGCTGCCTGACAAACGAGGAAGATGTTTTGGTCAGAATACACATGTAGCTCAGCAGATAACACTTCAGAAAGGCAGGCCAAGGCTGAGCTCTCCTTTTCCCAAGAAACTTTCCCTCTTGCTCTCTACCCCCACCTCCTTTGGGGCCTGGGTTGGGGCTGGAGCTCAGACATTTCCCAGACTATGTTCTGCTGCTGGACCCAAGATACAGGCAGGCAGAGAACTGGGACAGACTCAAGTCCCACCACACGTTTAATGAATTACAGTGCTTGGGAGGCATCAGCTTTAAGGAAAGGCAAAGACAGAGATAAAGAAAATGTGCAGAAAGTACATAAAGATAAATGCCTATAAAATCACTGTTGTTTTAATGCATTCCATATTGAGGATATTAAAATGTGAATATTTTTGATGATTTAATGGCACTAGTGTCCAGCTAAGACCTGTTTGTCCAACTAAGACTATGCTATTTTTATGCAAATATTTATAGTAGCTGATCCTGATTTTTCAGTTCCAGTTCTAGGGACCTGGGTTAGTACAGAAAAATGCTTTCAAAATGTGGAGCCCATCACTTGCTTCCATGAAAGCTAATAAAGATGAGACAGATCTCCTGTGGCCCAGCAGCGATGCCTCTCTGCCAGTTATGTGACTATTTAGTGCTACTGGACTAACTTCTTCCTTCTAGCTCCCTGGTAGATTGGATTGTTCTCAGTCACTCACCTGTCAGACCTGGGTTCAAATTTCAACTTTCATTCTTATAAACTCTGAAATTTTAGAAAGTTACTTAATCTGTATAAGTCATAATTTTCTCATCTATAAAATGAAGATAATGATACTTTCTGTGTTGTAAGATTAAATGGTATAAAGTATTGCAGGTCAAGTGCCTAGGAATGTGCCTGATATACATTGTGAGCATAAAATATACATATTATTATTATTATTATTATCATTATTATTATTATTACCTAGGGGATAGATAATATTATTAATATTATCTAGGGAATAGATAATATTACACCTTTCAAAGACTCACAGATTCTCAGAATAATAAGACTAGGAGTCAGGAAACATACATTACAGTTTTGCCTTTTTCTGACCACAGGACTAATCTCCAGAAGGTAATTCAACCTTACAGGGTCTCAGTTTCCTCACCAATAAAAGAGATGTGATCATAACTTCCCTGTGACTTTACATTAGCTTTTTAAGGAAAGTTTTGGTCCTAATGTACAATTCCAAGGTAGCCATGTAGATACATCTAAAATTAACAGTGATGGGGTGCCTGGGTGGCTCAGTCAGTTAAGCATCTGACTTTGGCTCAGGCCATGATCTTGCAGCTCATGAGTTCAACCCACATAGGGCTCTGTGCTGACAGCTCAGAGCCTGGAACCTGCTTTGGATTCTGTGTCTCCCTCTCTCTCTGCCCCTCCCCTGCTTGCTCGCTCTCTCTCTCTCTCTGTCAAAAATAAATAAACATTAAAAAAAATTAATAAATAACAAATTAAATTAAATTAAATTAAATTAAATTAAATTAAAAAGTGTTTTTAGGAACCAATAGACTGAGAGAACATTCCCATATCTTAAAATTAAAATTAAGCCCTTAAGGATTTTAATTTGTATGCTTACGTCAGGAAAAGAAATTCTTGATTTAATCGCTAAATTGGTCACACTATATAAAATTCTGATTATCATCAAACTAATACTAAGATTTTAAGTGAAATACTAATTGACTTGGAATCTGAATACATTAATTTCTATGTTTGAAAATGTTGAAAATTTGAGAATTAACCTATCCATTTAATACATGGCCACTTAACCTTGAGTATTTACTTGTTTTAGCATTCAACTATTCTAATAATAGAACTGTTGCACCAGGACTTGGCACCTGAAAAGTATGATATATTTTAAGAGACTGTTAGACATTCATTTCTAACAAGATTTAAGGTGCACAGCTGGCACGAAGCAGAGGCAAAATTTGAACCCAGGTCTTTTTGTCAGTACAGCCCGTGAGCTTTCCACAAGGCCATAGGGAGCCATTCTGCACATGTCTTGACGTCCTTTCAGGCCTCACAAGTGTCTTGATCAGAGCTGGCAAACATTCACTGATTTATTTAAAATTTGTTGATCTCTTCCATATGGACTGAATCTAGGAAAGACAAATTCTGCCTTATTGCTGAACCAGTAAGAAATCCTCAGAGGTAATGGAGTTACGTAAGATTATTCAGAAATTCTTTCCTTATATAAAATATAGGAAAAAGCATTGATAGAAAGCTTATTTTTAGAGTCTATCCTATACCTAAATACAATATGGATATGATTTATCTGAAAATCTAAATGTTCTGGAATCCTGATACAACCGTCTTTGTTTTTAGACAGAATCTGCTGTCAGGTAGACCTGCCTTAGATCCTATTCAAACATATTTATTTAACAAATGCTATAAGGTCCTCTTACAAGATACATCCCAAGATGAATGTGTTGTGGTGTGCCAAAAGACATCCAAAGGATGCAAGCTCCCTTCCCTTTCTCCTATCTTGAATGAATTTCCAAATATATTCTTCCATATTCTTTGCCTGAAACAAACCTAAACCACAAATGCTTGTCTTTTATGGGAAAACAGCAACAACAACCACTACTAAGGTTTCAAGTAGTCATAGCCTCAATTTTTCACACACTTTGCTGTCCCAAATGTGAAATCAGGGACATCACTCAAGAAACTTGGCCATTTCTTTCTTAAACACTTAAGAAGTACATAAGCGCTCAAAAGATAAGCCAGTTGGTTTCTTGAATGTCCTAGAGAAACACATCATCCCTAATAGGCCCCATTGTTCGTTTCCAACTTGAAATAGGAATGCGCATTCCAAGTCCCCCACCACCTGCGATGGGCGACTTAAGCCCAAGTTCACTCATTGCTGACAATTCATAACATGACTGCAGAACTTACCTCTCAAGTTCTGCAATCTTCTTGTCCTTGTCATTCTTTTCATTCTCCACCTCCTTGAGGATCTCCAGCAACCGGTCGACTTCCGCTTGGGCCTTGCCACACTCATCACGGTAGTAAGATGCCTCTTTATCAAGTTGTTTTATCCGGTCTGCAAACTCAGGGTTCATCCTGGAGTCATCTTCAATATTATGAGCCTTCAACATTATATTTTTAAAGAATGTAGTTAAGACAACAATTTAGAACAATAGGTAGTGCAGTCACCAATGGCCCAGAAATTATCTTTGGAGAAAAAAATAATAACCATCAAGAATTATGGGTATACTGTCAGTTAAAAGGCAAAATGGAAAATCCTACATTTCAGCTCCCTTGGAACAATGCTGATTTTAAATTATATTACAGTTTCACAGGGAAGTTTCTTTTATTGTTAATATTTTGTTGCATTAAATGTTACTACTTTTGGGGTATTTTTCCCCCACCAAAAAATGGGGGATGGTTGGGAGTAGAGACTGTGACAACTTTATTCCTGATGCTTTGGCAAGCAGAACGAAGACAATTTGACTCCTCACAGTTAAGGAGGTGATTCATACCAACAGCTTCCTTTTCCAGTAGAGAAACTGAGATAAAACAATATTAAATTATTTTTCCAAGAACCAGCAAGGGTATATGTAAAGCCCGGTAACATATAAGAGACTGGTTGACTGTTCATTGAACACTTCATCCCACTGAGAGATTTCAGCAGAAGATGTAGGTTGAAAGACAGACTTGCAAGTGAAGAAGGGCTTTCCAGCTAACAGTCATACCCATAAATTCTTGTTCTCTTGATGAAATATAACCTTAACCAGGAGGAGGATGAGCTAATTCATGAACAAGCACACAGACAAGAATCTGCAAACACATGCATGGGTGGGTGGCAGCTTCACACACAAGAACATACACAGGCAACAACACAGCAACAACACTGCAGAATAATTTGCAGCCAAAGTATTTGTGGTTTTGTGTGTCTGAAAGTATGTTATGGCTTTTTTTTTCCCAAAATAAACTTTTGGCTGAAATATTCTCAGACAGATGGAAAGAACACTGCACTGCAATGTTTTGCCTACCCCTTGTTTCCCATTATTCCTAATTGACTTCTTCAAAGAGTAGGCAGGGAAAAAACAAGTAGTTTAACAACAGTGCACATTCAACAGAGAAAGTTCTGAGAAGTCATATATGTATGTATCTCCAAAATCCATGTGTGAAATAATACAATGTTAACAATTTATTAGGACTTAAGTTGTTCTGCTGTCTTGCTATGTAGAACAGATGTTCATTGTGTTTTTATAACTTTTTTTTTTAATTTCAGGGAAAAAACAAGGCAAGCAAGCTATAGCTACTGTGGGGTTAAATGAATCATGCATGGTTAGAAAAATTAACACTAATACTGCTATTACAAGGCTGACAGTTTTTTGCAATGATTTAGTTGAAATAAATTAAAAAAATTAGTATAAAAAGAAATTTCTTATTTATGACAAAATCATTTTTAGAATAATATTCTTGCATGTAACATATTATTTAAGCATGAGGATAGGAAAAAATAATTTGCTTTCATGTTCTTTAATCTAAGATTTCCTTACTCAACACATAAACTCAACTATGCAAAAGAACTTGGAAAAATTTATCAGTTCAACATACTACGATCAGGTACTGGTTTATTCCCTTTTACCAACACTTCTCAGAAAACATTTATTTTTGTTTACTTAGTATATGCATTAGGTTTTATTCTAATAGATTACTGAGCTTTTTCAGTATAATTTAAATAATCTAAAAGAGAATCCTGAGCTAATATGCCTTTAGAAGTTTATTCACCTAACAATTTTATTTTAAATTGAAGTAATGAATATTTAAATTTGTTAATCTCCACTTTTAAAATACAGAGTAGACACTCTATTTTAAAAGAAAATAACTATTCCATATACCTACTTCTATTTGTGATAACAATCAACTCATTTCTCTTGTATCAGAAAAGCACTTAAAATATAAAATTTTAAAAACTGCTAAGAAAAAGAAAACAAAATATTCATGTTAATTCTCTTCCACTTTTATGCTATGTTACCATTATTTTATGGCAGCTAGAAAGCTTCTCATGACATTTTTCTCAAACTACCCAACCAATAATATTAAGATCTTTAAAAAAAGGACTCATGAACTGAGTAATAAGAAGCTAGAACATAAGAAATTTAAATAGGTTTTGATTGTGTTTCTGATTTAAGATTCCCTCTTGACTCTAATTTAAAGATTCGCAAAGAGCTAGCAGTTCAGTTAGCCACTGTGCTTTATTTTGGTTGTTTTTATTCTTATGATTATTATTACCATTACTTTTAATAAATGGGTACAGGATTACTAGTTGCAAGACCTAGATTCTAAATTTAGCCCTGTGTCTTATGACTACTATGGACAAAGGGGTTAGCCTCTCCAAGGACAGCAAAAACTACCAAATAACAAACATAGGGAAGGTATTATTCATTTGTATTCTTATTATGAGTATTACTTTATGATATGCATCCCATTGGTACGGCTTGTTATACAGCTAAGTTCATGGGTTTATTTAGTTTTTCTTCCAGATACTACATACACCTTAGAGAAGCCTCCTGCTAGGCTTACAGAAAAAGCAGTCTGCTGGTGGATGGGTATCTGAACACATTCCTTCTTTTAGCTCTGTGAAGAGAAGATAATCTAAGGCCAGCTTTCGACACCAGGTGAAATTAGGTGAGTTGGTATTCTTTTCAACCCAACAAATGAATACTGTTAAAGGATTCATGGGACGTTTCAAAGTACAGAAAGCATAGCAAAAGACATACCTCAATCTAGGCCACTGTTGGCCTCAAGTGATACTAAAATTAGATCATGTTATTAAAAGAGATCATAGTCAAGTTTACAGTTAGCCTGGTATCTGTTAGATAATACTTGTGGGTGCCAGTAACTCTTCTTTTTAAAAGGAATGGGCAACTGCAAGAATACCTTTGAGTTAAATACATCTCCGTATCAATGATACGTGCCAGGATTTTTGGAAGGGTAATTAAATAAAGGTGTAAATAGATACCCTATAAAAAATTTTTGTAAGTCAATAGAAAGCATTAAGAAAGAGTTGTATAGAGATGGGCAAGTAACAATTGCTTCTGGGTCACCATTAGTGTCCATGAAAAGATTCAAGGGATGAGTTTCACATGACTGACAGCTGGTAAGCCCCCTATCCAACCTGAGTAGTGGAGGCAAAAGTCTCCACAGAATTCATAAAAGATATTGTAGGTAGCCACCTCCATTCGGCTTGAATCATAACTTTTCAGAGGATGGGCTAAAATTGTTAACCTGAAATTGTTACATGAGTGTGTTATATTGTGATCTATGGACTTGAGGGTTATACTACATATACTAAAGAAATACAGGAGGAGATTGAGCTTATAAAGCTATGCTTCCATCCAAGTTATAAGGCCAGAGCCTCCTCTAAAAATGAAGTGAAGGAAGCACTTTATTTGCATTTAGCAATACTCTTGCCTTTTCAAATTATAACATGGGTTCTTTAACCTAGAATGGCTGATTACTTCAGACACTGAAGACAAAAATAATAAATTTATTTGAGTAATGATTGTCTGAACAAATTCCTAGCATGGTATTCTGGCCCATTCAAGGTTTAAAGTAAAAATACACAGTAATTCTTTCTCCTTATGGATGCGTTGATTTCAAATTAGCCCCCCCTAAAGGTCAAGAAGTGATTGCCCATTGCATTCTACTAAGGCACATCAACTTTGTCCCCTATCTGTATTAGTGGGGAATCTAGCTCTTGAAAATACAGATTGGTGGGGATTTAATGGTTTTAGAAGTTACTTATTATCATAGATATAGGGAAGAACATCATCACTTTCAAAGATATTCACCAGTCATTAAAACCAAAAAAATATCAATAAGCATTCTTTTTTTAATGTAGAGATTTAATTTTGCTGATTAAAACCAGTTGGTTTAAAGGCAAATCTAGATATCTGGTTCTGCCTCAAAATATTTCTGGTAACTTTGACAGCAACTCTCAAGCATCTCAGAAACACAGAAATTGGGGAAAGAATATTTCAGAAATGTCTGTATTACATATTAGATCAGTAAGTTTTGAGGATCCCCCAATTATGTTTCCTATATTTCCACATGTAAGGAAATTTCCCCACAAGTGGGAAAAATCAAAACAAACTTGGGAGCTTCAATGATGTGGGCAAGCCTTGGAATTTTGATGTAAACTGACTTTGAAAGCCTGATTCAAGCACAAAAGAGAAATCTGGTCATGACTTAGGACAAGTAGTACATAACAATACCTAGTGGCTATTTTAATTATAGAATTTAGAACTATTTTAGGAAATAAGGCAAAGTTTCAAGTTAATGTTATATTTAAATTAAAGAGCAAAAAGTGGCTTAAGGCAAACCGGAGAGTGATATCATCAATATGAAAAATCGCAAGTTTATTACTACTTCTCTTATAAAGGTTAGACATTGATTATATTCAGTAAAACTCCAGTTCATCATTCTAAGTGCTTAAAAGGAAAACATTAACTTTGGCCCAGAAACCTGCTGTCAAAATTGGGCAGGGAATATTCAATTATAATATTATATAGCATTCTGTCTTTGAAATAGGGCCTAACAATTTTAAAAAAATTATTTCTTTCAAAATAAACAAATGATTAGTCGTGATCATAAAGTATAAGCAGAACACTAACTAATGAGTCTGATAGTTTTTCTTCCCTGATGCTTATGAGTTTTAGCAATAATTTGCTAAATTTATGCACAGTGAAAATATGATTCCTGATTGCAGCACTTTGGGGGTTTGGTGTCTGTTAACAGCACTTTAAAATTCCTTTCCTATCTGAACAGCAGAACAGTGTATATAAACTACTTTAAACATTACATTTGATTTCAATATTCTAAAAAAAGTTCCATTCTTCACATCTTTATGAACAAAATATTACGTTTTTAAAAACAATTTTTTAAGTTTATTTTTGAAAGAGAGAGACAGAGTGTGAGGGGGAGAGGGGCAGAGAAGAAGGGAGACAGAATCTGAAGCAGGCTCTAGACTCTGAGCTGTCAGTGCAGAGCCCGGCATGGAGCTTGAACTCACGGACCCTGAGATCATGACCTAAGCCGAAGTTGGTCGCTTAACCAACTGAGCCTCCCAGGTGCCCATTTTTTAAAAATATCACTTTTTAAAATAAAGTTTGTATCATTAAAGAACTAGAACATATTATAAAATTTACATTTTATTTAAATCCAATTAATACAAAATATAAAAGCTGAGCCTCAATACTTTATTAAAAATCTAACAATGATATGTCTTTGAATCTTATACTACTTATTTCTAAAGGAAATTCTTCTTTTATAATTCTAGCTAAATACATCTGAAATACTCACAATTTTCATTTTATAACAACCATTCTAAAATCTAACATTTTTCACAGACGGAACACATAGGCTATTTATAAATAAATAAATAAATGTTCAAAATAATTTTTCTTATGTCACACATATACAAATAAAAAGAATCGTCTGTATGCTTAACACTTTTTAAGACCATTCAAACAAAAATACAATTATAATGTAATCCCTTCTAACTATGAAATGTCCTAAAATTAGCAAAATAGAGAACTGAAGTTCTCTGGATGTTCTTAAATAAAACATGTGACCTCAAATCTTCAGTGTTATTGCACATATTACTTGAGTTCTTTAGACACTGAAAGCCTAGAGCAAGTATGAGGTGTGTGCGTTTGTGTGGGTGCATGTGTTAGTACATGCTGTGTGCATGCCATGAATTGTCTCTTAAATAGGTGTAGTTTTCCATTGTGTTGGGGGACTAGTCTATGAGTGAATCAAATAATTTTCATAAATAGGCAAAAAAATTGCAAAAATAAACCACTGTACCTAAAAATGACTGTGAAAGCATTTATAATTCAGTCCACCATGTTCTTGGGATTGCACAGTCCTATAAATCAAGAAGACCTAACTGAACATTAACAAGATTTTTTTCTCTCTCTAGACTGGAAAAATGCTTGGTCTTTTTCTTGTAAACCAGTGCATAAAATGTGAGCCCTGCAAACGATGCGTTTGCAGAAGAGATAGGATTTCAGTGGATAGTGACCAGGCAAGGGGAAAAATTCACAGGTGTGGAGGTACATCAGAGGGGTCTCAAGTGGGCCCTGGCCAGTCACAAAGTTGCCCCCAGGGCCTCCAAATCAGTCATTTGCCTTGCAGCAACAAGGATATTATACAATGCACTAAGTTGAGGACCCAGAAGCTCTAAAGTTTTATTAAAAATTTATGAGACCTCTGGATACCATCTCTGGGCATAATAACTACTAGAGTTACAGCAAAGAAGGTATTTGAGACTGATGAAAAAAAAACATATTATTTGCTGGAGTTAAGAACTAAGGGAAGAAAAAGAATTCAACTGAAGATAGCCTGCACAGTGTTTATAATGACAAGACAAAACTCCTCCGGGAGTAAAGACTGATAGTTAAGTTGCAGAAAGGTTATTATTATAATAATAAGGATACAAAGATAAAATTTTAGATTCCTACGAAATGGCATTACAGCATCACTTAGTATTACATGGGTGACTAAAGTAAAAGTTAAAAAGAGTTTCAAAAGTAGGTTTACTTCTACTCTAGGAGAAAATGTTCCCAGGAAGACTTTAAAGCTAAATCTTTATTTATTCTGATTTAGTTTAGATTAATGGGCATAGAACTGACTATAAGATGATCTTATTTAACAAAAATAATTAAGTTATAATTCACCAAAATGTATAGGGAGGCCTGATTCAAAATAAACATACAATAATAAAAGAAATTTCCTAGGTATCAATAACTGGTTAGAAAATAAAAGGAATAATACAGCATTCTCCCAAAATTCACCTAACATAAATTTTTAGTAACTTAACAATTATATATATAGTACTGCTTAGGATCTTTAAAAGGAACTATCACAAGCCTATAATAGAAAAATGTCAAACCTTTACTGTAAAAGATCTCTGAAATAAACAAAAGTTGTATCAACCTCATGAACTGGAAGAAATAATATTGGAAAGATATCATTCTAAAATTATTTTATAGGTTGAGTATAATTAAAATTAAAATTAACAAATTAGTTGACAAGGGTAATCCCGAAATTTACTTGGAATAATAGAAAATTAAAGGTTAATAATACTAAAACAAACCAAAATGAAAAGTAGAAACAAACTAGGGTGGAATTTATTTCACTAGATACTTTGAAAATATTATAAAGCAACAATAATTAAAATTCTGACTCAACAAGCAACAGACATTGATAAAACCAAATGGAAGCTCAGAAACTAAGACATTCATCCAAATGAGACATACAATGAACAGTATCAAGATCAGTGGATAAAGAATTATTTGATAAATGGTACTGGGATAATTAGATAATCATTCAAATCATTTAAAAAATATATACATGAAAACTTCACCTTTCAAAATGAATCAAAATAAACTAAAGGGGTTAAATTGATGTGAAAGGTAACATTAAAAAAATTTTAAATGTAGGTGTCTATTCTTGAAATCCAATAATGACTTCTAAGCATAAAGGAAATGAGAAAATCATACAGGGAAACACAAGCCAAGAAACCTAAAAATAGTTTTACTTATTTAAAAAATACTTCAATGAAATTTTATCACAAATCTGGCAAAGATTCTATATAAAGCAAAGAATGACTCATACAAACCAATGAATGAAATGATAAGCTCAAAAACAAGTGCTTATGTGACTTAAACAATTAAGAGAAGAAAAATACCAACAGCTAATAAAGTTATTAAAAACCTCAACCACTCTAGTAATAAAAGAAAATAAAGTTAAAATAAGAAAAAAATTCCATCTACACATTTGTCCAAGTTATGTAAAATAGCAGTTTTCCATGTTGGTTGGGTGTGGCAGAAAGGCTGCCTTCATTGTGTTGGAAGTGTCAATGCTAGAATTTCTCTAAAATGCATCCTAGCAAGAACTATCGGGACCTTTCAAAAGTCATTTACCAGGAACTTATTCCACGAAAAACAGAAATGTCTGGAAATTAATATGGAAAGATGTTTTTCAGAGCATTATATAATGGCAAAAAAAAAAAAAAAGGAGGAAAGGGATGAGCAACATTTGGGGAATGAGTAAATACAGTGAAATATCACATAATCCCTAAGACAGTGTTTTGGAATAACAGTTACTAGAGAAAATGCTGATGAAATGTTATAAAAACAGGATCTACAACTCAATAAACACTGACACAATTTGGTGAAAAGAAATAAGAGTATTAAATAAGAATAAAAGAGAAGAAAGGAGACAGAGGAAAGTAAAAAAGGAAGTAGGGGGAAGAAGGGAGAAAGGAAAGAAAGAAGAAAAGACAAAGGGAGAAAGGAAAGGACAAGAATAACAAAAAGATGTCTGGGTAGGGAACCACACAGATGTTCCTAGTGATTATCTTTGTGTTGTAAGACATCCTGTTATTTTTATTTTCTCCAATAATTCTATACTTTTGTAAATTCTCCACTGTGACCATATGTTATTTTTATAACCAGGAAAACATGATTATTTTTTAAAAGACTCTTAAGGATAGAAAATCTATCATGCTGTATCCCTATCAGTTCCAAAAAGAACTGGACCCTGAGAATATCTGCAGACAGGGAGAGTTAAAATAATGAGAGGTTGGCTATACGTCCAGGATGCCAAACCAATGGGTTAGCTTCATTAATTTGAGGAGTAAAGTTTGTTTTTGCTTCCTGGAGACCCACCACTGTGGTTGAAATGAAGGCAAAGTCCAATAAATGCCATATTGTCAAAATTTCTGGAAATGATCTAAAGGTTAACAGAGGTATTTCTTTGGTCCTACCTATCCTGACAGGGATGCTGAAATCCTATTGTGGTCCTGATAAATCTTTGCTGCTACAGGAAAAAATGTCCTGCACACGCCCAAAATGTGACATACTTTGGTTTTCTTCCTGTCTTTAGTAAATGTGAAACAATTTCAGTGGGATTACTTTACATCTTTTAAAAATGATCTAATGAAAATACTTATTTTTCCCAGGGTCAATTTTCAAGCTTAAAGATATTCCAAACTTTGTCCTTCTTCACCTACCCATTGTATTGAGCCTGCTTACTAACATTCCCATTCAAATGTTAAGGGAAAGGAAATCTGGAGTATTTTTCCTGGTCTACTAAAAATAGTATTTGGGGAAAGAGGTTAATAAAGATACACCAACTGAAATTGAGAAATTGTTTGCGAAAACAAAATTTGTTTTAAAGTTTGGAGAGTGGAGGTTGAATCTAATTAAATACACCCAAGCATCTTGTATATCATGCTGGATGTAACCTGGAATAGCAGCTTAACAAAAAGTTGTTGGCTGAATTGTTTCTTTTATCTATGCTATTCTTCCCATGATGTGAATTCATAAATAGGAGGTAATTAGAATGCATTATAGCACAGATCACATCTACCAACTGACAAATTCTGGTCACCTTTAGGTAATATTTCACCCAGTAAGCCAGTTGGGTTGACAAAACAAAAAGGTCTTTCTTCTTTAATAAGTTAAAGAAAACAAATAAACTGCTTCATATAAATGCACACCTGTCATTAGGATAAAAAAAATCAGTGGTGGCATCTGGGCTAGCCATTTTACATATATTTTTACTAGTTACCTGTTTTGTGTACCATTAAGCTATAATCAGAATTGTTACTATCTGTTATTAGGAGGCTATATTTTAGTTTGTCCTCGGCCAAATGACATGTTTTTAACTGTTACAAAACCCACAATAATGTTCAGCATTTACCAATTTCAAAGAGCATAGCCCTATTTTTAAATCTAAACCTATTTTAACTTCTATCATTTGAATATAATTTACATCGAGCTGCTTGCTACTTTATGAAATGCTATCCCATTTCACATAGGTAACTCTGAGTTAGAAGAATCTAAGAAAGAATTCCCTGAGCCCAGATCTGCAGCTGACCTCAGCTTTTCTATAAAGTTTAGAAGGATGTGATAGCAGAGCTGGCAATATTTTCTTGAGTTCTTAATTTTTAAATTTCACATTCAAAAGAAATGGCAGTGGCCTTTGCACAGATCATTTCTTTTGACAAAACGGAAATGGGAAGAGACTCATAACTATTTTTAAAACCTCCCCAGTATGGTACACCGTGACATGTGATCAATGGATCCTCATGCTTTGATATGTTACAGCGGGAACTTTCAGAAATGACTTACTGGGTTGTACATCTGATTGAACAACTGCTCAGCTTGCTACATTGCAAAGTTGGGGAGGCATTGAAGCACAGACAGGGAAAGAAGGAAAGATCCAGAAAAACAGCATTAGCTCAACAAATCCAGTGCATTTGCACAGACAAACTGGTCGTTAAAAAAGAAGAAATTTCAGTTTCTAAACATTCCACGGTGAAAGTGAGAGGCTCTAGGGAAATAAAAATGTTGACTTTGGCTCCTAAAAAAGAATAGCTGGAATAAGAAATTTAAGGTTTGTGTTACTTTCCCTTTCTCAAGTTAAATAACCCATGAAATAAAGAAAGCTGTCCACTTTTGATGATACATGAAGTGCTGGCCTCTAGCAATGAATCAGAAGAAGTACTTTTGGCCAAGCCTGCAATTTATTACCTGAACTTCAAAGATGGTAATAATAAAAGATTAATTAAATCTTATCATTGAATTTATAGCTCTTTTTTTTTATATTAACACAAGCCTGAAGTTTCTATTCAGTCTAACTTTAGGAAAATATAGATCAGCAAACAGCAGGTTAGCAATAGCAAATATCAGTAAGCAAGACATTACAGGATTAACAGTAAATGGGAGAAGAAAAAATTAAGTCATCAGGAAGAATAAAGGGAACCAAAATACAGTATTATCCATTTCCCATTACCAACTTGTACTGTTAGTTCATAATTAACAAAAAATATAATTTTTAGTGACTATCCTATTATGTTCCAAGTGCTTCAGAATTTGTAATGCTCTCCAGTCTTTTTTGTGTAGAAGATTTAAATTTTGGTGGATTTAAATGTACTGAATATTATTTTAAATATCACTCCCTGGTTCTATTTCTTAAATACCTGCATCATTAACCTGGGGCTCAATGTCAAGGTGTAGAAGATGAAATATTGTAAGAAATTTCACTTTGCTTTACGCTGAGACATGTATGTACCTTTAAAGAGCCTGAATTTTTTATTTGTTCAACTTTGATGAAGCAAATGATAATCTTGCCCTGGTTAAAAAAACACCCACTCTCCTCAAAGATGATATTAATTGGAAAATTACCAAATACCACAAATTATAATGTTTTGAATCATTCTTAATTGATTTCTAGACATACAAGGTAAACTTACTTCTACATATTGAACACCATATATTCTTTAAAGACAAAACTACCCACTTGTCACTAATCAGGTTCTTCTCAACCCCTGGGTGTCTATTTAAGATTAATGAACACACTAATTTGTAAAGCATGCTCATAACTAGTTTGTATGTTATGTGGTTAATACCATCTTATCAGCCTCACAAATATCAGTAAAACTTTCCTCACACATGAATATCTGATGTGTGAATATCTGTTTTTAAGAGGTGAGATGCAATGTGTAAGGACTAATTTCTTTTCTGCCT
Organism: Panthera uncia; assembly: GCF_023721935.1. Classification (NCBI taxonomy): domain Eukaryota; kingdom Metazoa; phylum Chordata; class Mammalia; order Carnivora; family Felidae; genus Panthera; species Panthera uncia. The sequence goes on from NC_064816.1 coordinate 23,154,088, forward strand.
ATAACCATTTTTCATCATGAAGGATTTGGAGACTTAAATTAACAGTACAGTAAAGGATTAAAAGTAACTATGCATGTGAATGTTCTCCATAAACTTTTATGTAAAAACTCACCTTACCAATGTCAAGAATTGTTCATAAGACCAAAATAAATTTAAATCACAATTTGGATGCCACTGTAATTGGCAGACAAGGTTTCTGTTCAGCTAAACACATCTACAACGTTGTGTACATTTTATGGCAAAAATACCTGGACGCTCACAAATCTTGAGCAAAATTCCGTTGGGAATTCATGGTTTATTTATGACGTAATAAAACTATTATGTTTTCAGCTTTCATTTAGTAACCCTTTATATTTTATTCACAAGTCACATACCCTTTTATTTAAAAGGAGGCCCAGACACTCCTTAAGCTTTTATAGCTGCTTATTTTTCCATGAGTAAATGATGTGTTTATATGTATATTCACATACTGTTGGCTTATATTTTCAAATATTTCATGTAGATCTCAATTCTTTTTAAGGTGATGGGCACTTGAGGTTTTTATGGAACTATTTATTAGCAGAAATTAAAGACTACTAGGAAAAGTATTTTAAACTTTTGAATTTAGTTAATGCTAGAGAGCCAAGAATAACAAAACAGCATCTGCAGGTTAGGTATGAAAATATTTAAATTATAATTACTTTATTTAATCTCACTGTACTATGCATTTAGGAGATAGTATAAGCAAACATTATTTATACCCTTAGAAATAAGTTATCTTTTCATAAATTAAATAGGTCCTTTACAGCAAGACAACCATATTTGTTACTTTAATCCTGGTGATGTGACAGAAGGTTAAAATATTGTCAGGAATAATGCTAAAATGTTTATAGGATTTGCTATATGAACTTCAGCACACCATGTCTACCTGAGAGTTTAAGAAAACCACATGCTGTGAGTGATACTTTGGGCAAATCAGAGCTACCTTGAAGGAAACTAAATTGAAATGCTTAAATAGATGTTCTCTTATTAAACTAGTCAAGTCACATACAAGGAAACTGTATCATTATGTGAACCTCTTCCTTCTTAATTACTAGAGGGTTTTAAATTCCACAGGTGATTTACACTAAAAGGGAGCATGTCGAGTATGTATCTGCAGAATTAATATGTGCAGTGGCCTCATCTCCATAAAGGCTACAAAGAGTTCATGAGGTGTCTTTCATGGCCAGGTCTAATTGAGGTCCTCCTTCTTCAAGACTCAGCACAATGCAACTGAGGTAAGCTAATGCAAAGCAACTTAATGAAGTTCTCTCTCAGTATCTTAAAGCCTGCCTTGTGATCACAAAACTGTTCATTAAATTAAAAGTACCTTTCATGGGCTCATTTCTTGATATGTACATGCATGTATAACATATTACAGCACACATTCATTATATGTGTCAAGAATGTATTATCATACACCCAATGCATAAATAGACAACTCAATTGCTACTTAAGCACCCTCAAATGGGCAAATTAAATTCTTATATTTATTGTTCAAGATGGCTGCTTAACTAGATACTACTTGAAAAAAAGTGAGATGCTGAGTGGATTGGAAAGCAGATTATGCAATACAGAGATTTTCTTGCTGTTTTGCTATAGAGGGATTTGATCTCCATATTTATCTTTAGAAAGGAGACTTTACTAGTGTGAAATTTCTCAGGACAATTTCCTAAAATTCCATGGTACACTGAACATTTCAGTTATGTATTGTAGCGCACAAAATAGTATATTAAATTTTTATATATTCAGAATAATTTCTCCACAGATATATGATGCTTTAGCATCCTTATCATCCACATCATATATTTTCATAACTTTATCAAACGAATCCCCATTCCAGTGTGCTATACGTTATATATAATCAAACGTTATTATATGCTTTGATTATTTAGATTATTATCACCTCTTCTGAATAAGTGTATAAGCTGTCAAAGGGAAACAAAATGCTTAAACTCATAAAGTTATGAGTTTTATGTGGACAATGAGTGCAGACGTACCAAACAACACAGGGAAAAAGTCAAAGGAACAATGCATGACTGGAAATGTACTCCACAAAAATGTCCAGTTCAGAGAAAACATGTTAATGCTGCAATGTAAAGATGCTGTTTTCTTTTCCAAAGTCTTCTACATTCAACAAGCTTTCTAAGACATTAAGGTCATTTTTGGTTAAGTATAAAGAGTCATCCCACAGACAGTCTAGAGATTTTGACTATTTGGGCAGACTTTTAGAAATTTATATTGTCAGGTAAACTTTTACAAAGTTCTAATACAATAATTGGCCTACTTCTGAAAGTAGTAAAAGTTCATCAATATAAATGGAGCCCCTGGATTCTTTGATTTGTTACAAACATTTCCATTTATCTTTTTTAAAGTTGAGATTTCCCCAGTGAGTAACAGCTTGTTTTTATAATATTTTTTTACTTCCATTACTATTTTCATCTATTTTTCAAGTTTTTTTCAGACAGGAAACCTAAGATATTTTTTTTTAGGTTCACTAACCAATTTGATGCAGACTTCTTAAGCTAAGAGTGCCTAATTCTCTTATCAGCAGACAGCAAAAGATAAGGGGTTTGTTTCTTTGCAAAATATCTCTTCCTTTTCCATTTTATATATTCATTGTAAAATGAGCATTTATTTTCTTGGACTTCACTTACCTTTTTTAACTGTGCTTCCAATTTGCTACATTCTTCTTTCTTTTGTTCAATGGCTATTTCCAGAGATTTTAATTTGGAGTCTCTTTTCAGTCCTGCTGAAGCTAATGAAGATGCATGTTCCTTGAGGTCAATTAAACTAGACTGAAAGGAAAGAACACTAGTGAGTAAAACACTACAATTTCTACTAGTCTTCAATCTGAATACATTGATTCTATGCATAGCAATAAAGTGTGCATTAGACAGAAAGGGTAAATATAGTCTTACTAAGGTAACAATAGCTGGCTCTGGCCAGGAAATTAAAATTGGCCAGCTTACAGAACTGAGCAGGATCTAACTGCAATAGAATCAAATGTGACCAAATGGTGTGGTCAGTAAATGCATGTTTCACATCTCAAAGTCATGCTAATGATGTAAGTCCCAAGGTGGTCTTTACATGTCATGGCAAAACAGACACCCTGAACCTTCCATTTACATTTATTGCTGTCAAATCGTGCAGACGCTAAGACAAATATGAACGAAAATACTGATTTTAATGCCTTTCCCTCCCAAAGGACAAATCAAATATAAAAGAAGCATCCTGTTTTTATCAAATTCCATTTCTTTAACAGAAAAATAACCAATGGTTTTTAAAATATCTTCTGTAGAATCACAGATAGAATTATTTTAAAATTTAGAGCAGACTTTATGTCCCAAGCCTTTAAAAATCCAAATTCAACAGATATAATGAAACCCCAACTCAGACATGGCTTTACCTAAGTTGTTCCACTCATCAGTCATGCCCAAAAACCAAGAGCTCTCCTAGACAGTCTGAATTCTAAAAAGTAAGGAAGTAAATACTTGCATATATCATGGAACATAATTCTGCTGAGCTACAAAGGCATATCTATCACCAAACATGAAACACAGTTAGCAAAATCTAACTATGTGACTAAAATATTTAGGTTTTACCCAAAATCAGGCCTTGTGTGTTTCCATTTTGGCCATTTGCAGCAACTAGAAAGACACTAAGCACACAGGGGCCATTTAGTAAATGATGTTACCTAAAATTTGTGTCAGAGCTGCTTCCAGGACCTTGGAATAACCTTGTTAATAAAGACACCACCTCCATCACTCAGCAAACAACCTAACTCCTAACAACCCTCTGAAGGACAGGTTAGTCACTCTCATTTTTCAGTCAAGAAACTCAGGCTCACATGAACTGAGCACCTTCTCTGAGGTTTGTGCTCTATTAAAGGAAGATACGGGTCCCAAACCCAGAATTCTGACTCCAATTTCAATGCTCTTTATCATACCACTCCCACAGAAATAATAAAGGACTTTGCAAGCCAGGCATTTTGCCATGGTGAAGGTGATTATCACCTTAACTAAATTATAAGCTGACAACAATTATATGTTGTTTTTCTTTATACACTTTAAATTTCCAGGTCTGATACCTTTATGTATCAACTTGGCTAGGCTATAGTCCCCAGTTATTCAATCAAACACTAATCTAGGTGTTGCTATGGAGGTACTTTATAGATGGGAGTACCACCTACCATCAGTTGACTTTAAGTAAAGGATATTATTTTCCAAATCTGGGTGAGCCTGATCCTACCAGTTGAAAGGCCTTAAGAGCAGGACTGAGATTTCCCTGAGAAGGAAGAAATCCACCTGTGGACTGTTGTACCAATTCCTGTCTGGAGTGTTTCCAGCCTGCCCTTTCTGATGGCCTGCCCTATGAATTTCAGACTTGCCCCCATAACTATATAAGCCAATTTCTTGCAATAAATTTCTTAATGTGGTTAAATTTCTTAATGCAGTTCTGTTTTTCTGGTGGAACCTTGACTGACACACCCATCCCAGTGGCAGGCACATTACTATACAGGAACAATAAATGTTTGCTGAAATGCCTGTCTGAAATCATATAATGTAGGCATTGTTTACAAAACTATTTTCATTTAAAGCTATGCTCCACCATGTCATCAAGAGCTCTTTATACGAACACACACACACACACACACACACACACACACACTGACTTCAAGGTGCAAACCCATTAATAACACTTATAATCAGTTATTCAAATTGCAAATGAGGTCAAAGCTTCTGTGCCTTCTGACACATACCAACTACATTCATTACAGATCCCCCAAGTTAGATTTAGCACTGAAATAGTAGGAATAGTAGGATTTATACTCTTTATTTTTGTATCAAAGAAATAATCTCCTCTGTAAAATAAAACAAAAACAAAACAACCTAGTGTGCTTATTTTAGGGAAAATGAATTTTGTTTCTATTACTTATCAATTCTTCCCCTCTTGGATTACTCATTGAGACAGTACTTTGATTTGTATAGAATTATCAAAACCCAAGGGATGAGGTAACAATGTGGGGCTGAAAAATGGACAAGTAGGCAGTGATACAGTACAATAAGGTGAAAGGATCTGTAACAGCCAAAAGGAGATGGACATTTCCTGTGGACAAAAATAAGTATGGAGGGGCCAATTGTGGACAATGGCACATATCTCAGAGTTTTGGAGACTGGACAAAATACCATGCATTACTGCTCCTCAAACTTTTCCATCAAAGTATCCCTAAGTAAACTAAAGGAGTTACAAGTATCCCTCCAAGCGTGGGGAAGATAGCCCAAAGCATCCTCTCCATAACCCCCAAGCAAGAAATTTCTTTAAAGTATATTGTTTTACTTTAAAAATGTGGCTACAATTTTTATTCTGTATCCATGTTTTCTCTAGCATGAAAATATTGTTTTAAGTCATTTACCGTAATGTAAAATTGATATTCCAGAAGAGTAGCCACATTTAACCTACACTTTGTGTCCAGCATGGTACCGTATCTCCCAACCTGGACGTATTGAGTGATCCTTTTGGGAAGCACAGATGAATGTAGAGTACCCAACACAAAGATTAGTATATAACAGGCCCTCAATAAAGTGGATATGTTGTTATTATTATTGATATTGTTGTTACCCCAAGCAAAAGATCCTGGGACATTGAAAAAATATAGAATAAGCCACACAAATGTGGTTAAGACAACAAGAAAACTTTCAAGGAGCTACATTGTACACAGAGCAGAGAAGAGAAGCATAGGACATCCTGCTGAAGGGAGTTACAGTAAATATTTTCCTTTGAATTCAGGCAGTTTTGCAAAGGAAACTATGTCCCCAAAGTCTTCACACAGCCCCTCAAATGAACTCTTTAGTCTCTTAAGGCTACCATGAATAGGACTATCAGCATAGTTCATTTGTTTTTCCAGACTCACCTCTTTTTCAGTCAGTTCAGCTTGTAAAGCATTGACCTTCTCTTTCAGGTCTTTGTTCTCTTTTCGGAAAGATTCTATTTCTTCCAATCTTTCTCGATCATCTCTCTCCCGCTGTTCTTTCAAACGCTCAATTATTCTCTCCTTTGAGACAAGTGTTAAAAAAGAGGAAGTGAGAAACCATCAGTGTGTGTGTGCTAAGGCATGCTACAAAAGGAAATGGGAGGCAATAAATATAAGAAATGCTCTATATGAATCAACACATGCAAGATAATCTAAATTGGGTTTGTTATGCACACATAACAGCATTTGGGAAAGACAATCAATATGGCTTTTGGCTTACTAATAAAATTTAGCATCACAGAGTTGCAAGGGACTTTAATGTTCAAGCTCTGAGGCTGTTTTGGTTCATGGCAGTACTTGGAAAATTCTGAAAGCAGTTCCAGAAGATGGAGGTTTAGGCACCATGACTCTAGACTTACTAAAGCCTTCAATGGACAAGTGGAAGAAGCAAAACTAACTTCTTGGTTCAACCCTCTTTGCTTGGCTTTTCCATTTGATATCAAAAAAACTTCCTTGGTTTCTGAAGACTCTTCTCTGGCTAGAAAGGGGATCCGAGTGGAGCAAGATCTAGGCCCTCTAGGGGTCTGAACTCATGCTGAGAACCAGAGACAAAATAAAGAATGAGCTCACTGTTGTATAAGTGATTTTATAATGTGCCTGGAAATGTTCATTTTCCTCCACATTTTTTCAATGTCTTCTTGGCAATCAGTAGAGACTCCCAAAATATTGCTTGAATTTGACAAAGTTCAAACAGCAGCTTTCCCTTACTGAAAGCTTACTACATGCTAGGCACTGTGAAGTGCCCTTCTCCATCTAGGCATCAACACAACTGTGGGGTCTGAACCCCCCGTGCTACTAGTAACAGTGTAGTAGTGAGAAACCCAGACCAAGGACCAGCTAATTCATCTAAGGTGACCCAGCACATAAACAGAAGGCACACCCTGGCATTCAGGGCTCTCTGAGTCTTAGCCATGTCCATAAGACCACAATGCCACAAACATATGCATAGTGCCATTTAAGAAGATCTGAGCACCTTGCTGCTCTTGACTTATATACTGAAAACACTACTCTGGTAGACATGGTTTCCAAAAATTTGGAAACTTACCAATATCAGAACAAGAACCTTATTCTTTTTAAGTAAAATTCCATTTGGGCAAGAATGAGTTAGATTTCTGAAATTTGTTTCAAATTATCTAACACATATCTGAACTCTCTTTTGGATGGCAATTCTTTTTTTTTTTTTTTAATTTAAATTCAAGTTAGATAATATACAGTATGGTCTTGGCTTCAGGGGTAGAACCCAGTGATTCATCTCTTAATATGACACCCAATGTTCATCCCTAAAAGTGCCCTCCTTAATGCCTCCATCACCCATTTAACCCATCCCCCACCGCCCCCCCTCCAGCAACCCTCAGTTTGTTCTCTGTATTTAGGAGTCTCTTATGGTTTGCCTCCCTCTCTGTTTTTATCTTATTTTTCCTTCCCTTCCCTATGTTCATCTGCTGAGTTTCTCAAATTCCACATACAAGTGAAATCATATGATATCTGTCGTTCTCTGACTGACTTATTTCTCTTAGCATGATACACTCTAGTTCCAACCACGTTGTTGCAAATGACAAAACTGCATTCTTTTCATTGCCAAGTAGTATTCCATTGTGTGTGTGTGTGTGCACACCACACACACACACACACATACACACACCACAACTTCTTTATCCATTCATCAGTCAATGGACATTAGAGGTCTTTCCACACTTTGGCTATTGTTGATAGAGCTGTTATCATTGGGGTGCATGTGCCCCTTCGAATCAGCATTTTTGTATCGTTTAGATAAACTCTTAATAGTGCAATTGCTGGGTCATAGGGTAGTTCTATTTTTTTATTTTTTGAGGAACCTCCATACTGTTTTCCAGAGTGGTTGCACCAGTTTGCATTCCCGCCAACAGTGCAAAAGTGTTCCCCTATTTCCACATCCTTGCCAACATCTGTTGTTTCTTGAGTTGTTGATTTTAGCCATTTTGACAGGTGTAAGGTGGTATCTCATTGTGGTTTTGATTTCTATTTCCCATTTGAAAATGAATGGTGTTGAGCATCTTTTCATGTGTCTGTCAGCCATCTGCATGTCTTCTTTGGAAAAGCACCTATTGATGTCTTCTGCCCACTTATTCACTGGATTGCTTTTGGGGTGTTGAGTTGGTAATTATTTATAGATTTTTGGATACTAACCCTTTATCTGATATGTCATTTGCAAATATCTTCTCCCATTCCATCGGGTGCCTTTTAGTTTTGTTGATTGTTTCCGTTGCTGTGCAGAAGCTTTTTTTCTTGAGGAGGTCCCAATAGTTCATTTTTGCTTTTATTTACCTTGCTTCCAGAGACATGTTAAGTAAGAAGTTGCTACGGCCAAGGTCAAAGAGGTTACTGCCTATTTTCTCCTGCAGGATTTTGATGACTTCCTGTCTCACATTTAGGTATTTCATCCATTTTGAGTTTATTGTTGTGTATGGAATAAGAAAATGTCTAGGCTCATTCCTCTGCATGTCGCTGTCCAGTTTTCCCAGTGCCATTTGCTTAAGAGACTATCTTGTTTCCATTGGATACCCTTTCCTGCCTTGTCAAAGATTAGTTGGCCATATGTTTGTGGGTCCATTTCTGGGTTCTCTATTCTATTCCATTGATCTGTGTGTCTGCTTTTGTGCCGGCACCATACCATCTTGATAATTACAGTTTTGTAATACAGCTTAAAGTCTGGAATTGTGATGCCTTCAGCTGTGGTTTTCTTTTTCAACATTACTTTGGCTATTTGGGGTCTTTTGAGGTTCAATACAAATTTTAGGCTTGTTTGTTCTAGCTATGTGAAGAATGCTGGTGTTACTTTGATAGAGATTGCATTGAATGTATAGATTGCTTTGGGTAGTATGGACATTTTAACATTATTTGTTCTTTCAATACATGAGCATGGAATGCTTTTCCATTTGTTTGTATCTTCTTCAATTTCTTTCATAAGCTTTCTATAGTTTTCAGTGTACAGATCATTTACCTCTTTGGTTAGGTTTATTCCTAGGTATTTTATGGGTTTTGGTGCAATTTTAAATGGAATCAATTCCTTGGTATCACTTTCTGCTGATTCATTATTGTGTATAGAATGCAACGGATTTCTGTACATTGACTTTATTTCCTGCGACTTTGCTGAATTCATGGATCAACTCTAGCAGTTTTTTGGTGAAGTCTTTCGGGTTTTCCATGTAGAGTATCATGTCATCTGTGAAGAGTTAAAGTTTGACTTCTTTCTTGCCAATTTGAATGCCTTTTATTTCATTTTGTTGTCTGACTGCTAAGGCTAGGACGTCCAGTACTATGTTGAACAATGATAGTGAGACTGGACATCCCTGTCATGTTCCTGATCTTAGGGAGAAAGCTCTAAATTTTTCCCCATCAAGGATGTTATTAGCTGTGGGCCTTTCGTATATGGCCTTTATGAAGTTGAGGAATATTTCTTCTATGCCTACTTTCTTGAAGATTTTTATCAAGAAAGGAAATTGAATCAGTTATCAAAAATCTCCCAACAAATAAGAGTCCTGGGCCAGATGGCTTCCCAGGGGAATTCTACCAGCCATTTAAAGCAGAGTTAATATCTATTCTTCTCAAACTGTTCCAAAAAAATAGAAATGGAACAGAAACTTCCAAACTCATTCCATGAAGCCAGCATTACCTTGATTTGAAAAACAGACAAAGACCCCACTGAAAAGGAAAATTACGGGCCATTATCCCCAATGAACCTGGATGCAAAAATTCTCAACAAGATACTACTAAATCGAATTCAACAGTACATTAGAAGAATTATTCACCATGATCACCAGGACTCATTCCTGGGCAGCAGGGCTGGTTCAATATTCACAAATCAATCAATGTGATATGCCACATTAATAAAAGAAAGAATAAGAACCATATGATCCTTTCAATAGATGTAGAAAAAGCATTTGACAAAATACAGCATCCTTTCTGGATAGTGATCCTTAAAAAATACTGGTGCAACAGCTACTTTTAAGGATCCTGATATTATCTTTTATATGCTTATAAGTACATAGTACAAGACAAGGCCTGATACATAAGACAATGTAAAACAGTATGTGGTGCAGAGGGAAGTTAGTTTGAACACTTAGCCTGTGATTTAAGGTCCCCCAGGGAAGTAACTGTTCTACCCCAATGACAATAATTTATGTACTTAATGCTTTCAAGGAAAAAAAGAAGTATCATTATTGTTTTGCAATTAGTTAAAAACACTTTAAAATGAAGTATATTATTACAACAGTGGGGGTGGAAACAGAACAAATCAGTCTACTAATTGCCTACATTTGTTTCTTCTTGATTCCAGTTATAGTCCTATTTCACTCTGTCTGTGACACTGGTGAGTGGATAATTATGGGATCTACAAAAGAAGACAATGGCCTCAGTGCACAGGAAGTCTCTTAAGAGCTTTTAAAAATTTCGGCAACTGAGCCCTTACTGCCTTATGCCTACACTTACTGCAAAAGCATCACAAATGGTCACCCAGCTACCAGGCCCTCTCCATCCCATCATTTCCACCATATGGGATGTTGGAGTGACATTTTTTTAAAGTCCCAAACTGACTATGTCACTTCACTATTTGGAAGCCTTCCCAGGAATCACTCCTGCCGGATCATATGGCGTTTATTCCCACTCGGCACCCTTCATGTGGTTTTACTGCATGTCCATTCCTCCCAGCCCAGCTTTCCAAAGAAGGCACTCAACTCCTGTGAGTCTTTTAACCCATGGCTGGGCAAACTGTCTGGCATGCTGGAGGCACAAATAAGAAGTCAAATTAGGGATCATCTTAGCTTCAAAGGAAGGGAAATAAAATTAAGTATACGTGTTAACATCCAGAAGGTGTCAGAGTCATTTGGTAAGTAGGTTGATTCACTCTAACCACTTTTACTATTGACTGGGCATTGATGACAAAAAAAATCAGCAAGCACTATAATGTTTTTAAGTGTTATTGATGATTCAATACTACGAAATATTTCTCCGTCAATCACAAAACTAATTTAACTGTCAGCCACGCAGGGCCAGATGTCAAAAACATGTGTTAAAAGGCCCTAATATGCCATGATCTACTTGATTAACAACTAACTTGCAGAAATTCCAACAATGTGTTCTTGTTTTAGTCTTATTTGCATTGGCAAGTGTTCCTTGTGCACTCATCTGGCTCTGCACGAATCTAATCTATTTGTGCTTTATCACTGAGCGGGAACTGAATTGCAGTGGCCTCCGGCTCTGTTATCTGCCTTTCTCAACTGCTTATCTGCTATATGGCTACAGCTAACTTGGCGAGACCAGCTTTATAAATACTGTGGGTTCCGTCTCTTGAGCTTCTGTGTGTCAATCCTAGAACTATGTCATACTCAATCTTAACTTGCTAAATGGCATTATTTTTTTGCACTGTGAATATGTATATAAGTTCCTGGAAACTAAAAGGAATAACATACTTCCCAGAATGTCACAACCCAAGTGGAATGGTGAATAGTGCCTAATAGGTTCTATTTATCAGCCAAATGACAGCAAATAATTAGATGCTCTATGAATCCAAAAGTTTTAATTAATCATTTTATTTTTTGTACCATCTTGTTCCAGGGGGTCTGTTCAATTAAATGCGGATAAAACTGAATGAACCTTGTGAGGGAAGGGCCAATAAAGGTGATTGTGATGTTGTCAAAAGCACAATTATCAGGTTTGAATTTCAGTCCCATTCCATCACCCATGAGCTGAGTGGCCCTGGGATAGTCCAGGGGAGACAACAAAGTCCCAACCAAGGGCCAACTTAGATTAGAAGTGGTTTCCTGGAGTATTGGGTTCAGAAGTTAGCATAGGCCATGCCACGGTCTGTCCATGACATAGCCCCAGGACCCAGAAATGGGGAATGGTGCTGTACCTGTCCAAAATTTTCATCTCTGGGCAAGTCATTTCATCTCATTGAGCCAATTTCCCATCTTTAAAATGGAAGAGGATGGGTTTGGTATTTCTTAAGGTGTGGTCACCTGACCACTTTCATCAGAATCACTGGGCATGCTTGTAAAAATCATAGGTTCCTTGGCCCCAGAGCAAAGCAACTGAATCAGAATCACTAGGAAATGGGACCCAGGAAACTGTTATTTGAAGAAGCTCCCAATTGGATGTCATAGGTAAGTGATGAATCACTGGGTTCTACTCCTGAAGCCAAGACTGCATGGTATGTTAACTAACTTGAGAATTAAAAAAGAAGAAGAAGAAGAAGAAGAAGAAGAACAACAACAACAACAACAACAACAACCCTAGATGATAAGAATATTTGGATACAAAACAAAAGTTTGATACCCACTGGGATAAATACTTAAAAGGAATCTACTATTCTTCGACCCATGATAGAGAACCTTGACAGTTCCTATCCAATGTTTTTATCTGTGCTTATCAAATACACTAATATCCTGATTTTAACAACTTTTAAAAATTCCCTCCATATAAATTGATCTGTGTTTGCTTGTATTCTTCAATACTGTGAAAATCTACAAGTCAGATGCAAATAAGGTTTGAAAACTAAGAGCTCACAGGCCAAAGCTGGCCCACATCATATTTGACTTGAGCATCATAATACTTTAATGTGTTATGTGAACTTGAATGATCTGAGGCAGGTCAAAGACTCCGCAGCTTGCCACAGTTGCCAGCAATTCTTACTGTCTCACACCAAACCCTCTTCCCTCATTTTTGTTCCCTATCTCGCCCTTCAAGGTATCTAACTATTCATCTCCTCATGTATTGTCCAAATCAGATTTCATGTACTTGAGATTCTGGATCAGCAGGCTGATTAATTATTATCAAGGTAGTTCCACAGACAATGGAACTTAGAGGTCAGCAAATTTTGAAAATAAGGCACTAAGAGAAGAGGCTTGCCCCATGGGAGGCAATAACTCTCAAGTGGTGGCATGAGTTTGAGGGGGGTCAGACTCCCACAGACCTCAGCCTTCCTTGCAGTCATCCCCTTCTTCTCAAAGGAGGTGCTTAGATAAAAAGAGTAGTTTCAGATTTGGAAATTGTTTGGGGATTTAAACTAGAATAAATCTAATCTTAATAGGGCCGGTGGAAAAAATGATAAAATCCTGCCAAGAATCCACGATATAAAAAAATTATATAGTATATGTTTATGTAAAGTTACAGAAAGAAATTGAGAGGTAGTAATGGACTGACATCATATTACTCAAAACTGCAAACAGAATACATAATCATTAATAGTTTTTACCAATTCACTCATTCAAATGTTTTACAAACAAAATTACTACAGAGTTTTGGTAATAAATTCTTGAAAATATTAAAAAGAATATTTTCCCTGAAAAATCATCTTATTTATTCTTATAAGTTTTCAAATTAAATCTTTATAATTTAATATTATAAATGTGACAATGTTATAATTTCTTTCTAGCCATAAAAAGAATTAGATCATCTTTTTAGCTTCTCTATTTTTTTATATACTACAGAGGCTCTCAGACTAGAGTGTACATCACAATGATTCAAGGAACTTCCTAAAACACAGAATCCCAAGCCCTTTCAAGGTTCTGATTTAGTAGGTATAGATGGAACCTAATAATTTAGATTTTCAACAGGCAACTCCTGGTGATTCTGAAGCAGAAGTCAAAGAAGGCTTCTTTAAAATACATGGCTTAAAAAACCTGTGGCCATTTAAACTAATGCCTTCCATTACACAAATTTGAGGTACTGAGAAAGGCAGTTACCTGCCAAGGTCAACCAGTAAGTTAGTGGCAGGGCTGAGACTGGCTCGTAGGTCTCCTTCCACTTGACCTTATTATATCAGTTTATAGACTATGAAAATGCGGAATATAGAAGTCAGGCAGTCTAGCTCTCAAAGTCCATATCCCTGACTACTGTGCAATACAGCTTCTCAGGAAGCTGAACTCCCATAAGGAGATGAATTAAAATCTCCAGGAAGTAAAGAACATTCTAGGCTAGGTAATTGGGTATGAAAAGGGTCTGAGGCAGGAGGGAACATAGTGGACTTGAACATTTAGAAGGCCAGCATAGCTAGAATACAAAGAATGAGGAAAGACAGATGGGGATGAGGCTGGAAAAGAAGGAAGGAAAGAAGGGAAGAAGGAAGGGAGGGAGGATACAAGGGAGAAAAGGAAAGAGGAAAGAAGGATGGGAAGGAGAGAAGAGTAAGGCAGGCAGAGAGGTAGATGACCAGGTATGAGCCAGATCAGATGAAGGGATGGACTATATAGGCCAGGTTAAGGATTTCAGTTTTTACCATCCTAAGAAAAGTAACAAGCTAGTGAAGGTTTTCAAGCAGGGCCAAATGTGATGTAATCAGGTTTGCATTTCAAGGATCTCCTGGCTTATTTAATGTGCCAAGTCTACTGAGGAGGGCTAACACGGCAGTGGGAGGTCCAGCTGGGACTGGGGGTAGTGAGAGCACATAGAGAAAGGCAGGCACATTTAAATACATTTAGATCACTTCCTCCCAACCACCCCCATTATTCAGCCCAAGCTCACCTTTTCTGACAAAGCCTCTTCTAGTGTTGCTAGCGCAGTATCCGTGTTACTAGAATCTGTCTGCAAGGACTTTACTCTGTCTTTCAGATTGGTTAGTTGCTTGTCTTTATCCCTAAGCTGTTCTTGCAAGTTTTCAATCTGAAAATAAAAATTAACCATATTTAATGCATATTTTATTACATATCCAAGGACAACATTCCTGAAGTGGACCTGTTTTAAAAAATAGACCAAGGTTATGGACACTGTCATCATTACAAGGTTATACTGACTTAGAATCAAGGCCATCTTGATGAGTCCTTCATCCTTCCATAATTCAACTTTGTATTCAAATGGCAATACAGATAAGCAGACTACCTCTTTGTATACAGATGCAAGCCCTTCAGATATGTAAGCACTATTATTCCTATCCCTCCCACCAGAACTTTAAGTCTGAAGTCCATAACCTAATCTTCGTACAGTGTATCAGGGAATACATGTGCAGGATTTTTTCATTCAATGAAAAGACTAGTATTGGGTGTCCATTCTGCATTAAGCACCAGAATAATATAAGGCAGGACCTATGTTGTCGTCATTCACTCACTCCTGTATTCAGTATTAAACTTTGTGATATGCTAAATGTTGTCAAGTGGCTGTTTCAAAGTAACCACATGAAAAGCCAACTAGGTTATCATCAGTAGACCGTTAATGGGAAGAACTTATGATATAAATCAAATGTAACAAGTACTACACACTCTATTTGGCAACTAAATCATGTGCTGGCAACCAACCATCCACTTTTATCCACTATCTGCAGCCTGAAATAAACACGCTAAATGGCTGATTATAACGCCTGCCCATGAGCAGCAGCAAGGACCTTTCCTGGGCATTGCGTACATTATCATTCATGTTTTTATTCTCTGCTTTCAAACCATGTATTTCTTATCTAAGGATTAAAAAAAACACTGTACAAACAATTTATTCATATTAAGGGTTTTAAAGTGACAAGTAAAAAAAGCAGTACAACTCTAAGATAAGTCCATTCAAAGTATTTGTACTCTGCACCCAGGCTTTCGCACGAAATCATTCCAAATGCATGTTTAACAGTGTGTGACTTAAACAAATTTTTGGATTATTTGATTCATTCAGCATAAATCTGGAATAAGATACAAATAATGACAGAAGTTGCAGCAACGAGGAGGAGGAGAAGAGGGTGACAGTGGGAGTGGCCGTGGTAGCAGCATCAAAATATCTCTGAATGCAAAAACATTGACCTTGCTGACGCTCAACTGGCAGGACACAGGACTTGGCTAATTTTTCCAATGGCTACAATCTATTTGAATGAACAGAAATGGACTTTTACCCCTCCTTCCCTCTCTTCCTTCCTTCCTTCCTTCATCTTCCCTCTCTCCCTACTTCTTTCCTTTTTTTTCCCCACCAATATATCTTTTCAATAAGACATGTTTTCTGCCTTGAGACAGACATCCTGGAAACTCAAGTTATAGGTCAAATAATTAGTCTCTCTTTCATCAAAATGCAATGTATTCCTGCCCACTGTGAGAATTCACTGTCCTTCCATGGAAAACACAGGAACTCAAAGGCATAATCATCTGCAGTCAAAACAAAGGTTTCCTCCATTCCAGACAAGTGTTCATGTGGTTACACAATTCCATAAATAAATATATGGGTGAACAAGAATATGGATAGTTACATGTCAGGATGATACTCGTTATGTAAAAGAAGCTAACAGCTGAGAAGACTGGCTCTATGAGGAGACCGTGTCTTATTATTTTGAGTATGCCCATACCCACAGATACATCTGTGTACATGAAAATGTGTAAATCCATGGTGGTCCCAAACAAACTAATTAGGCACCCCCTGTCACTCTGGGAGACAGTGCCCTGGACAGGACAGAGGACACCTTTCCTCAGGGCATCAGCCCTGGGGCAGTGGTAGGCACTGATTTCAAGGGACTTTGGGCACTGGAAATTGAGGCTGTAAGCCTGTGAGAGACTCCCTGGGGTCTCCCCAAATCACTGAGAGGACTGAAGAGGATTAGGGCTGGGGTCCTACCAGTATGCAGGTAATATAATAGCACTTGGTATTTTATGTTTTTTTGATAATAGCCATCCTAATGGGTAAAAGATGGTGTCTCGTTGTAGTTTTGATTTTCATTTCCCTAATGACTAATAATGTTGAGTGATCTTTCCATGTGCTTACTGGTCATCTGTATATCTTCTTGGGAGAAATGCCTATTCAAACGCTTTTGTCCATTTTTGAATCACGTTTGATTTTTGTTGTCGAGTTTTAGGTATTCTCTGTATATTGTGCATATAAATCCCTTAACACATATAATTTATAAATGTTCTCTCCAATTCTGTGGGTTGCCTTTTCACTCTGGTGATAATTCTTTTGATGCATAAATCTCCCCCTTAGTACTGCTTTCTCTACATTCCATATGTTTTGGTACACTGCACTTTTGATTTCATTCGTCTTTAAGAATTTTTTCACTTCTTTTTGATTTGTTTTGATTCATTCATTGTTTTTTTTTAATATGAAATTTATTGTCAAATTGGTTTCCATACAACACCCAGTGCTCATCCCAACAGGTGCCCTCCTCAATGCCCATCACCCACCCCCTCTCCCTCCCACCCCCCATCAACCCTCAGTTTATTCTCAGTTTTTAAGAGTCTCTTATGGTTTGGCTGTCTCCCTCTCTAACTTTTTTTTCCCCCTTCAATTCAATCATTGTTAACGAGTGTATTGTTTGGGGCACCTGGGTGGCTTAGTTGGTTGAGCATCCAACTCTTGATTTTGGCTCAAGTCATGATCCCAGGGTTGTGGAATCAAGCCCTGTGTTGGCCTCCACACTGAGCGTGAAGGCTGCTTAAGCTTTTCTCTCTCTCTCTCTCCCCCTCTGCCCCTCTCCCTTGCTCACATTGTCTAAATAAATAAATAAATAAATAGATAAATAAATAAATAAATGTTGTTTAATTTCTATAACTTTGCAAATTTTCCAGTTTTTCTGTTACTGATTTCTAACTTCATCCTCTTGTGGTTGGAGAAAATAGTCTGCATGACATGTATCTTTTGAAAATATATTGAGACTTAATCTGGGGATGAATATGGGGAATGCCCCAAGTGCACTTGAGAAAATTACACATGCTGTCATTGTTGGGTAGAGTATTCTGAATATGTCTGTTAGACCTTGTTGATTTATTGTGTTAAGTCCTCTATTTCCCTACGTATCTTCTCTCTGGTTGTTTTATTATTAAGAGTGGGGTAATGGTGTCCCCAACGATTATTGCAAAACTGTCTTTTTCCTCCTTCAGGTCTGTCACTTTTTGCTTCACATATTTTGATGGCCTGTCATTAGGTTCATACATGCCTATATATGTCATATCTTCTGATAGTATTGAAACTTTAATTAATTTATAATGCCTTTGTCTCTTGTAAACTTTTCTCTTTCCATTACTACTTGCAAAGGACATATTTCTCCTTGCTTTCACTTTCAATCTATTTGTGTCTTTGGATCTAAAGTGAGTCTTTCATAGATAGCATATAGTTGTATCATGTTGAGGGTGGGCTGTTTTTATGATTGATCTTAATCCATTCTGCCAATCTCTGTCTCTCAATTAGAGACTTTAATCCATTTAAAGTAATTATTGAAAAGGAGGAATTTATATCTGTCATTTTGTTATTTGTTTCTTGCATACCTGATAATGTTTTTTGTTCATTTCCTGCATTGCTGTCTTCTTTTGTACTTAGTTGATTTTTTTGTACTGAAATTATTGAATTGTATTATCGTTTTGTGTGTGTGCGTGTGTGTGTGTGTGTGTGTTCTACACCTATTTTCTTTGTGACTACCATGGGTATTACATGTAACATCCAAAATTTATAACACTTAACACTTTGAATTTATACTAGTTTAGTTTCAATAACATACAAAAACTCGACTCTTTTACAGCTCCATCTCCACCCCTTTTGGTTGCTGATGTCACAAAATTATATCTTTATACATGGTGTACTCACAAATATAAACTAATGATTCTTTTTAATGCATTAGTCTCTTACATTACATAGAAAATTAAACATAAAGTTACAAACCAAAGTTACAATGATACTAGCTTTTAGACTGATAGTTTCTTAAAATATATTAGTCTCAAGGGTGCCTGGGTGGCTCAGTAGGTTGAGCATCGGACTTTGGCTCAGGTCATGATCTCACAGTTCATGAGTGCAAGCCCCACATCAGGCTCGCAGCTATCAGCCCAGAGTTGGCTTCAGATCCTCGGTCCTCCTCTCTCTGCCCCTCCCCTATTTGCCCTCTCTCAGAAACAAATAAAACATTTAAAATAATAATAAAATAAATCATTCTCTTAGATCATGTAGAAAACAGAAAGTGGAGTTACAAACCGTTGTTACAATAATAGTAGCTTTTATATTTGCCCATGTATTTGCCTTTATTGAAATATTTATTTCTTACATGGCTTTGAGTTACCATCTAGTGTCCTTTCATTTCACCCTGCATGACTCCCTTGAGCACTTCTTGTAAGTCAGTTCCAGTGGTAACAAACTTCTAAGCTTTTGTTTATTTGGGAGTATCTTAATTTTTCCCTCACTCTTGAAGAACAGTTTTGCTGAATATATGATTCTTGGTTAACAGTTTTTTTTTTCTTTTATCATTTAATTATATCAACCCACTGTCTTCTGGCCTCCAAAGTTTCTGATCAGAAAACTGCTTATAAACTTATTTAGGATCCCTTGCAAGTGACAAGTCACTTCTCTCTTGATGCTTTCAAGAAAGTATATCTTTGTCTCGGGATTTCAAAAGTTTGGTTATAATGTATCCTGGTGTGGGTCCCTTTGCATTCATTTTTCTGAGAGTTTATTGAGCTTCCTGGATGTTCATATTCATGTCTTAAATCAAATTTGCAAAGTATCAGCCATTATTTCTTCAAAAATTTCCTTTTCCCCTTTATCTCTCTCCTTTCTGGGACTCCCCTAATGTGTGTGTTGGTCCACTTGATGATGTCTCAGAGGCCCCTCAGATTCTGCTTAATTTTCTTCAATATTTTTTTTGTTTCAAGTTCATTGGTTCTTCTGCCTACTCAAAGCTGCCTTTGAATGCTTCTAGTGAATTTTTCATTTCAGTTATTATACTTTTTCATCTCCAGAATTTCCTTTTGGTTTCCTCTGAGGTTTTCTATCTTTTCATCGATATTTCCATTTTGTTCATACATTGTTTTCTCTATTTCCCCCACATCTCCCATTAGTTCTTTTAGAGTGTTGTTTTAAAATCTTTGTCTAGAGGTGCCTGGGTGGCTCAGTTGGTTAAGTGTCCGACTTTGGCTCAGGTCATGATCTCACGGCTTGTGAGTTCAAGCCCCATGTCGGGCTCTGTGCTGATAGCTCAGAGCCTGGAGCCTGCTTCATGTTCTGTGTCTCCCTCTCTCTCTCTGCCCCTCCCATGCTCATGCTGTCTCTCTCTGTCTCTCAAAAATAAATAAACATTAAAAAAATTTTTTTAATCTTTGTCTAGTAGATCTGCCATCAAGTCTTCTCAGGATCAGTTTCTGTTCATTTTTTCCCCTTTGAATAGATCGTACTTTCCTGCTTTCTGCATGCCTTGTGATTTTTGCTGTTGTTGAAAACTAGATGTTTGAAACTCACAGTGTGGTACTGTGGAAATCAGCTTCTCTCCATATCCCAGGGTTTGCTGTTTTTGTTATTGTTGTCGTTTACTGTTTCTTATTTTGTGTTTGTTGCTGTCATCGTTGCTGTTGTTGTTGGCTATTTCTGTGCCAAAGATCAGTCTGAGGTATAAATATAAGGTCTTCTTAGGTCTTTTCTGAGCCTGTGTCTTTTCCTGGGTATGTGTCCTCACTTTCTAATTTTCCTTATATATGAACTTGTTCATGAATGTCCTAGTCCTCAATGTATGGCTCTCAAAAGAGAAAATGGGGAGGGAAAAAGACTGCCAGCCTTTTAAGTCTCCTGAAAGTCACTTCAGCAGAAGGGGAGGGGCTTGCACCAATGTGGGGAGGTGTAACAACAATGGCTGCTGACTCTGACTGCACCTCTGATCAGAAGCAACAATCAATGATCAGAACACAGTTCCTTGATATTTGGAAGGCAGGTTTCTTTTTATTCACCCTGGCTCCTGCAAGCTGTGTGCAGGTTGCTCCAGGCACACATGTTTAGCTGCCTGCCACTTGGCTGAAGGGTGGGAAATGGTTAGCTTCTACTGTGTTAAGAGCTAACATTGACCCAAATTAACTGCATTTTACCATCTAAGCCTTCCCTGGAAGTTGTAAGCCTTTAATGGACTACAGACTTCCAAAATAGTTACATTACACAGGTTCTGCCGGTTCAATTGTTGTCTAGATGGAGAGACAAATTCCTGGTGCCTTCTACTCCTCCATCTTCCCAAAATCCTTCTCCAGAAATACCCTTTACATAACACCAAAGAAAAGGCAACACTGGTTGCTAAAACAGGATCCACTACACAATGGATTTAAATACAAAGATTTAAATCAACCCACTGTATGGGTTTCCATTGCTACATAAAATATTACCACAAACTTTGCAGGTTAAAACAATATGAATGTATTGTCCCACAATCTATACACCAGAAGTCCAAATGTGGTGTAATTGGTTTCTCTGCCTAAGGTCTCAGAAAGTAGATATCAAAAGGTCAATCAGCATGAGTTCTCATCTGGAACTTGGGGTCCTCTTTCAAGATCATTCAGATTGTTGGCATTATTCACTTCACTGCTAGGTATTAGTTAGAAGTTGTTCTTAGCAACGAGAACCTGCCTCAGGTCTTCGCTATATGCCCCTCTCCATCTTCAAAACTAACAACAGAGCACTTTTGCACGTCAAATCCCCTCCTCCATGCTTTGAATTTTTCTGACTTTTCTGTCTCTGACCTCTAGACTCAAATTTATAATGCTCAAGTGATTAGTTCAAGCCCACCCAGATAATCTCCCTTTTGGTTAACTCAAGGCCAATTGAATAGCAATCTTAATTACATCTGCAAATTCCCTTTTGCATAAAATGTAATCTAAACATTGACATAACACCTGGGGAGCCCATGTCATGAGGGCCATCCTAGAATTCTGCCTACTATCCCTATATATTTCATTTGGAATAAAAACAGAGAAGCGTTTTTTTTTTTTTTTTTTTAATTTTTTTTTTTCAACGTTTTTTATTTATTTTTGGGACAGAGAGAGACAGAACATGAACGGGGGAGGGGCAGAGAGAGAGGGAGACACAGAATCAGAAACAGGCTCCAGGCTCCGAGCCATCAGCCCAGAGCCTGACGCGGGGCTCGAACTCACAGACCGCGAGATCGTGACCTGGCTGAAGTCGGACGCCCAACCGACTGCGCCACCCAGGCGCCCCAAAAACAGAGAAGCGTTTTAAAAGATTCCTTAAAAAAGAATTCTAAAAGAGAAATTTATCCAAATCTGAAGAATTAATTATAATGGGATGTGTGACATTTTAACATGGCATTTCTGATGCAGTCATTTTTATATGGCCTAAAATTAAAATAAAAATAAACTTTCAGCTTATAAAAAGGTTAGGTAGTGTATGCCCCAGACCTCTTCACTACAAACCAGGAACTGTCCTAAATACTTGCTTTTATTTTTTTTAACATTTTATAATGAGATAATTGAGATTTCCATGCAGTTGTAAGAAATTATATTAAGAGATACCTTTTACACTTTTTACCCAGTTTCCTCTAATAGTAAAATCTAGCATAACTATAGTACAATATCACAAGCTGGAAATTGATGTTCATACAATCCACTGATCTTATTCAGGTATCACCATTTTTACATGCACTCATTGGTGTGTATGTGTGTCTGTATTTAGTCCTATGCAACTGTATCACATACGCAGATTCATGTGACCACCTCTAAGGTCAGGATACAGAACAATTCTATCCCCCAAAAGATCCCTTGTATTGTCCTTTTATAATTGCTCCCACTCCTCTTCTGTCTCTGCCCCCCATCTCTAACCCCTGGCAACCATGAATTTGTCCTCCATTTCTATAACTTTGTCATTTCACAAATGTTACACAAACACAGGAATACAGTACATAACCTTTGGCAGTGTTTTTTTTTTTTTTTTTCATTCAGTATGATTCTCTGGAAAGTCATCCACGTTGTTATGTCTATCAATAATTTGTTCTCTTTTATTATTAAGTAGTAGCCCATGGTATGGATATACCAGCCTGTTTAACCATTTACCTGTTAAAGGACACTTGGCTTGTTTCTGGTTTGGGGCTATTATAAATAGGAGACTATGAATATTCACATATAAGTTTTTTCTATGAACATAAGTTTTCATTTCTCTGATATAAATGCCACCAGAGTGAAATTTCTGTGTCATGGGACTTGTGATTTTAACTGTATAAGAAACCGCCAAACTGTTTTCCAAAGTGGCTGTACCATTTTACATTCCCACCAGCAATGTAGGAAACATCTAATTTTTCTACATTCCCACCAACACTTTTGCTGTTGTCATGACTTATTATTTTAGTAATTCCAACAGATGTATAGTGACATCTCATTGTAGTTTTTTTTAACATTTATTTATTTTTGAGACAGAGAGAAACAGATCATGAACAAGGGAGGGTCAGAGAGAGAGGGAGACACAGAATCTGAAACAGGTTCCAGGCTCTGAGCTGTCAGCACAGAGACCGAGGCGGGGCTCAAACTCACGGACCGCGAGATCATGACCTGAGCCGAAGTCGGACGCCTAACAGACTGAGCCACCCAGGCGCCTCTCTCATTGTAGTTTTATTTTGCAGTTCCCCTTGTGGTTAATGACATTGAACACCTTTTCATGTGCATATTTGCCATCTGTACATCCTCTTCAGTAAATATCTGGTCATGTCTTTTGGCTGTTTTCTAATTGGCTTGATTTTGGTTTTGATTTACTGGTGACTTTTCAAAGTTCTTTGGAGAGTATTCCAGATACCAATCCCTTGTAAGATATATGGCTTACAATTATTTTCTCCCAGTCTGTCGCTTATCTTTTCATCCTCTTAACAGGTGTTTCACAGAGCAGAAGGTCCAATTTATAGATCATACTTTTAATGTCAATTCTATGAACTCATTACTTAGCCCTACATTCTGATGATTTTATCCTATAGTTTTTCTAACAAATTTATAGTTTCATGTTTTACATTTTATTTTGAGTTAATTTTTGTATAAGGTGTGAGTTTTAAGTCAATGTTCATTTTTGTTGCCTACAGATGTCCAGTTAATCCAACACCATTTGTTCAAAAGCTATTTTTCCTCCATTGAAATGTCTTTGCACCATTGTAAAATATTAATTAGGCATATTTGTGTGGATATATAGCTGGATGCTCTATTCTGTTCCATTGATCTGTCACTCCAATAATAGGAAATTGTCTTGATTACAGTAGCTGTAGAGGGTTAATATCACCTTTTTTAAAAGAATGTTTTAGCTAATCTAGGGCTTGTGCCTTTCCATAAAAAAAAATTATAATAAGCCTGTATATGTCAATAAAAACCCTTAGGATTTTGAAAGGAATTTCATTAAACCTATAGCTCAATTTGGGGAAAATTGACATTTTTAATATGCTGAGTTTTTCAAACTATGAATATAATACATATCTCAATTTGCTTAGGTCCTCTTTGATTTTTTCATCAACATTTTGTATATTTCAGCATACAGATCCTGTACATGTTTTGGTAAATTTATTTATAAGTATTTCATTTTCTTTGGAGTTATTACAACTTAAATTCTATTTTTAATTTTACTTTCCACATATTCATTTTAGTATATAGAAATGTAATTAATTTTTGTCTGTTGATCTTGTATCCTGAGATTTTACTGAACTCACTTATTAGTTCTAGGAGCTTTTTTTTTTTCTTTTTAAAGATACTTTGGGATTTTCTATGTAGACAATCATGTCATTTGGAAAAAAGGGATGGTTTTATTTTTTAATTTTTTCTCTTATCACAGTGGTGAGCACTTCAGAGTACTGTGTTATATAGCAGTAGTAAGAGTAAACATCCTTGCTTTTTACCTGAATTTAGGGGAAATATATTTAATCTTAGTAGTGAAAGATAGATGTTAGCTGTAGGTTTTTTTGTATATGTTCTTTACCTAGCTGAAATGGTTGCCCTCTATTCCTAACTTGCTTAAGAGTTTTTAATCATAAATGAGTGCTGTATTTTAAAAAATGCTTTTTCTATGTTAAATAATATGATCACGTTTTTTTTTTCTTCTTTACTCTGTTCATATGGTAAGTAACAATGATTGATTTTTTTTCAATGATTGATTTTTAAATGTTGAACCAGCCTTGCATACCTGAAATAAATCTCACTTAGTCATGATACATTATTCTTTTTATACATTTTTGCATTTGATTTTCTAATATTTTGTTGAGGGTCTTTTATTTAAGTTCATGAGAGACAGTAGTCTGTGACTTTGGTTTAGGGAGTTGGGTTTTTTTTTTTTTTTTTTTGTATTTTTCTGTTTTGGGTACCAAGATAAGATTAGTCTCATAAAATTTGTTGAAAACTATTCTCTCTTCCCTTTTCAGAAATAAATTGAGTATAATTGGTGTTAATTCTTTATTTGGTAAAAATCTCCAAGTGAAGCTCTCTGGGCCTGGAAATTTCTCTTATAGGAACTTTTAAATTAAAAATTCAATTTATCTCATGGTTATAAGATTATTCAGGTTATGTATTTCATTTTTTTTTTAAGTTTTGATAGTTTGTGGTTTTTGAGGAATGGGACCTTTTCCACTAAGATGTCAAATTTAGGAGTAGAAAGTTGTCTATAATATTCCTCTATCCACTTTTTAATGGCGACAGAATCTGTAATGATATCTCTTGCTTCATTTCTGATATTGGTAATTTTCATCTTCTTTTATCTTTGTCAGTGTTGCTGGAGGTTTACCAATTTTACTGATTTTTTTTCAAATAAGCAGCTTTTATTGATTTTCTCTGTTATTTCCAGGTTTTACATTTTATTGATTTTTGCTCTACTATTATTCCTTCCTTATACTTGGCTGGTTTATTTTGTTCTTATTTTTCTGGTTTGTTGAGGTAGAAATTTTGATTATTCACTTGTAACATTTCCTCTTTTCTAATGTAACCATTTAATACTATAAATTTCCCTTTTAGCACTGCGTTAGCTACATCCTGCAAATTTTGGTACGTTGTATTTTCATTTTCATTCAGCTATATGTATATTTGTACCTTATGACTTCATCTTTGAGGCGTGAATTATTATTTACTTAGCATCTTTGTTTTTTTAAGATTTTTATTTTTTTAAGTAATCTCTAAACCCAATGTAGGGCTCGAACTCACAACCCTTAGATCAGGAGTCTCCTGCTCTATGGGCTGAGTAAGCCAGGCACCCCTACTTAGCATCTTTGAACCACCGATTACTTGTAGATTCTCATATCCCTCTATTATTGATTTCTAGTTTGACTCTATTATGGTCATACAACACACTATATGAATCCAATTCTTTTAAATATGTTCAGGTTTGTTTTACAATTCTGAATATGATCTATCTTAATGAATGCTACATGCACACTTGAAAAGAATGTATAGTTTGCAGTTGTTGGGTAGAGTGTTTTATAAATGTCATCTAGCTCTTGTTAGTTGATAGAGCTATTCAGTTCATTTAATTTGCTAATTTTCTGTACTTAATTCTATCTACTGCTGATAGTGAAGTGTGGGAGTCCCCAACTGTAAGTGTGAATTTGTCTATTTCCCTTTTTAGTTCTATCAGTTTTTATTTCATATATTTGTTTGGTGCATACACATTGAGGATCACTATGTCTTCTTGGTGGGTTACTTCTTTTATTATATAATGTCTCCCATTGTTCCCAGTAATTTTCTTTGCTCTTACATCTACTTAATCTGATATTAACATAGTCATTTCTCTTTTTTAAAAATTAATGTTAATATGATATACCTTTATCTCTTCTTTTCAACCTACAATGTCATTGTGTTTGAAGTGAATTTCTTATAGACAGCATATAATTGTGTCATGGGGTTTTTTTTAGTTTGTTTGGAGGGGTGTTTTTTTGTTTGTTTGTTTGTTTGTTTTTGGCTCTACTTGGATAATCTCTTTTAACTGGTATATTCTGACCATTGACATAAAGTAACTATTGCTATGTTAGGGCTTAAGTCTGCTATTTTATTATTTGTTTTCTGTTCATTTCCCCCATTTTCATTCCTCCATTTCTTTCTTGCCTTCCTGAGGGTTACTGGAAATATTTTTAGGATTCCATCTTCACTTATTTATACTATTTTTGAGTATACAGTTTTATATATTTTCTTAACAACTGCTATATGTGGTACAATTTACATATGAAACATGTCATAACCTACTGATATAAATGTTTTGTCACTTCAAGTGAAGTACTAAAATTGCACTTATTTAAGGTTCTTTTATTTTCCTCACTTTTTAAATATAATTGTCTCATTATATCCTCTACATACAATGAGCACAAGATATCGCTATAATTTTTGCTTCAACTGTCAAATTTTTTTAAATTATAAGGATGAAGATAGTTTACTATGTTTATCCACATTTTTTCCATTTCACTCTTCTTTCTTCTTTTCTGAAGTTCAAATCCTGCTGTTATCATTTCCTTTCTGTTTAGAGAGAGCTTCTTTTAGCTACTGTTCAAGGGTAGATAAGCTAGGGACAAATACTCTTGGTTTTCCTTTTTTCAAAATGCCTTTATTTCCCTCTTTATTCCTGAAGGATAGTTTCACCAGTTAGAGAATTTATGGCTGGCAGGGTTATTTTTGTTTTGTTTTGTTTTGTTTTTTCTGTATTTGAAAAACATGCTGATTTTGTCTGGACTCCATGGTTTCAGATAAGAAATCCACTATTATTCGAGTTGGTATCCATCCCTCTATAAATGCTGAGTACTTTCTCTCTGGGTGCTCTAAGATCTTTTTTCCTTTTCTTACTTTTTAGAGGCTTAATTGTGATGTGTCAGCATGGATTTCTTTGGGCTTATCCCATTTGGGATTCACTCATCTTTTTAAATATGTAGATTTATATCTTTTGCCAAATTTGGGAAGTTTACAGCTATTACTTCTTCAAATATTTATTCAGTCCCATATTCCTTCTCATCTCTTTCTGGGTCTCTGATGAAATCTTAGATCTTTTATTATTAAATCACAGGTCTCTAGGGTCTGTTCATTTATTTTCCAGTCTAGTTTTCCTCTGTTGTTCAGATTAAGTTGTACTGATCTGTCCTCAAGTTCACAGACTCTATCTTTGGTCATTTCCACTCTACTAAGGAATCCTTCCAGTAAGGCTTTCTATTTTTGTAATTGCTTGTTCAATCTATTTTATAATTGCTTTATATTTTTTGTCATAAAATTCTAATACTTGATTCACCTTAGTGTTGTTATTAGTTGCCTTCTCTCATTCAAATTGTGACTTTTTTGGTTCTTGGTATGAGATGAGTAATAATCTATTTTATCCTGAACATTTGGATATGTGTTAGAAGATTTGTTTTGTTTTGTTTTGCTTTCCTATTTATATCTTAGCAAGCAGTCACCTTGTTTCAGTCTTCATCCTTCCTTATTTTAATCTACTTTCTGTTGGCAGTTCAGGGTTGCAGGGCTCTCCACATCCCAGGCAAGGAGATATGAAGAGCAAGAAGAAACCCCAGGAAACTCATCCTGGTGTTCTTCCATTCGTGAGGCCCCTGGCCAGTCCTTCTTCTTTCCTACATTTCAGAGTCCTTTCATGATTGTCTGTTGCATTATTTCCAGACAATATAAATAAGATGTATTTAGAGAGAAGGAGAAGGGAAATGTGAGTTTATATTATCTTGTCCCAGAGCTGGAAGCCACCAAACACTGTTTAGAAATGGATTGCTGAATTTGCTCTTCAAAACCCCATCATGGATCAAAAATGAAAAAAAGCAAATAAACTTGTTAAGGTGACCCAGACAACTAATGATGAAGGGGCAGTTAACACTCAAACTGTCCAACTCAGGCCCCAGCTCTGTGTCAGCCTCCCCATGGCTACCCCAGGAGTCTTTAGATTAGTAACTCTCAGCCCCCTTCTTGCACTAGGACCCCTTGGGATCTATTCCCACCACAGGATGGAGGGAAGGGAGCCAGAATCTAGCTGGGCAGTTGAGTAGTTTCCAAACCTGACTCCTCTATTTGAGATTCACTCCCAAGTGGCCTGAAACTACATAGCAAGTAAATTTAAAAAAACTCGAGCCAAAATGCCAAACACAAAGTGAAGAAAGGGATTTGCATGATACCACTAACAGCTACATTTCTTATCATGGAGCTCACACACAGTAGGCCCTCAGTAAATAATTCCGAACTATAACCAAAATGTACCAATCCTTGAAATACTGGATGAAGCTTGGCTCAAATTACCTCCCACTGGAGTGTTCCTGAGAACAACCATATCATGACACCCTGTGGAATATTTGAGATACTGCACTCTGCAAGTTCTACCAAAGTCCAAATTCAAAGGGACAGAGGGAAAGCAGGAAAGAAAACAGCTCCCCAAAGTGCATAATCAATATTTAAAGGTCTAGAATGCTTTTTTTTTTTTTTTACCATCATCAGTCTGACCCCAAAGGATAAGCACTCTAAAAGACAAGTGCCTGCTTCCCATGCTTGGTGCTTATCTGAATTCCAGAGCATTTATATGATTTCCTTTCCTTTAAAACTAATTTTAAAATGTGATCCAAACCCTAACCAAGACAGCATGTTCCCAAATAGTATGGAATTTTGTGTAATTTTTCCTTTAGACATAAAATGAATAGGGAGCAAATTTAAAACATCCCAAATTGTTCTAAAATGGAACATCCTGAAAATGTCCAAAGATAAAATGAAAGGCAAGATCCAAGGATTGTCTAGAAATTCTCATGATGTAAAAATATTAATAAGTGATTATTACAGACAAGATCTTCATGGTTTGCTAATCATGGCTAAATCTATTGAGAGGATGGCAGGGTGGCTAAGAGGTCTAGAGCCACCTAAACAGAAAAAACTCCTAATACTCTGCAAATTCATTTCTGCTGAATGTCATAATAGAAAGAAGATTTTACTTTTGTTTAAAAAAAAAACCTGAAAACCTGTCAAATTTAGAATGCAAAACATTCCAATTTTTAAAATTGTGTACTCCCCAAAATAAAATAAAAAGCAAACTATAAACAATGGAATCATTATATGCAGAAATACATTTGCACACACATTGAACAGGAAATAATTAAGACCTTTTTTTATGATACTAATTTATCTGAAAGTCATAGTCATATATATTTTTTTGATTCAAGTTCAAACTATGTGTATAATTTTCATATTCATGGACTTTTTAATTTCTTCAAATAGTAACTGACATCAGAAAAATTGGTCCGCCCCTTGGAATACACAAAACACTCATAGAAACTGGAATTAAAAATGAAATAATGGGACAGAGAGAAAAAAACATTTTATAAAATCTTTAAGGTCTCATGAAAACCATACATAGGTGATTCTGATTTTGAGAACGATATAACAAATCTTCTGTAGATTTTCATTTATGAATTTTCTTTTAATACTTACAGATTCATTTTCCACTCTCTGTTCTGAAACTAAATTTTAGTTAGCAAGATACTACCTGCCTTTCATGCTTGTGTTGTTGCTACTTAATTCCTAGGCTGCTATTCAACTGCAACTGACTTTATATTTTAAGTGTATCATCTAATCTTTGGCTATTTAAATAATGAATATTTTGGTAATTAAAAATTGTCATTAAGATCACTAAAAAAAAAAAAATCATTAAATTCTTTGGAATGAAAGTCTTTTCCTGTCCACACACTGTCAATAAACAAAGTACTAATCTTGTCACTTTTTTGGCCACTGTCTCAGGAATGCTTCTTAAGTACTCAAAGGATTAAATTAAATCTCACCTGCAGACAGGCTTTTGAAATCAGCGGAAAACCTAGTTCTCAAAGGAAAATTACTTTCATCATCTTGAGTTAAAACTAATGATTGTGTCCTTTGGAATTTGCAAGAAAATATCAGCATCAAAGAAAACAATTTACTTCATGAGAGTTTGTTCTTCAAGACTCTGTCTAAAATAATTATTGAAGAGAGAATTCATTTTAGGAAATATTTTTTCAAGGTCATTCTAAGAGAGTCATAAAATTGTGTCACTTAAATTATCTCAAGTTGATGTCTTTTCACAATTATGACTGTCTTGCTGGGGTTTTAGGAAGTTTTTTTTTTTTTTTTTTTAAGAATTATTTTATTTATAGTCCTTGTTTTGAGTTCCAAATTTGGCTTATGGTCTTTTGTTTTTTTAAGGGATTATATAATTTTTGAGCTAAGTATTTGAAACCTGCATGCAGGGAATAAAAAGAAAAGATTTAAGTTTAAAAATTAAATAATAGAAGAAACTGAATCTGAGATTAAAAATATGCATGCACTTGGGAAAAAATGACAGCACTCTACCTAGTAACTTGAGAAACTATTTTCCAACTTAAAGTATTCTAAGCTCTTTCATTTAATTTAAGAAATACTTAATAGGATAAAATACTCACATTGCAGAAAATTTCTTCCTAAGAAGAGGTAGCGTTTCAAAATGTTCCCCACCATGTTGTTATAAGAGTCACTGGGGGGGGGGGGGGCAGGATTAGGACACAGTTCATTTTTGGACTGTTGCATCTACTTCCTAAATAAACAAATGCTGGCTCTTTCTCTCCAAATCAAATGCAAACCCAGAGGAAGGACAAGGAGATGAACCACTAGACTGAAAAATAGAAACATTATGTCAAAGCACCCTACATCATTATTTGCAGACAATTTATTTTGTTATTGGTTAGTATCCTTCATGCTAAATGTTCTGTCCCCTATAGCAAATGTTCCATTTCAAAAACATAGTAACATGTGCTGGAAAGAGAAACCACCAAAGCAATAGTTCTGGTGGCTAGAGAATATATTTATGGTAGATTAGAAAAATGAACATTAATCTGAAGCTCAGTATGTATGAATCATACTATTGATATAATTTGTAAAATACCCTAACAGTATATCACAATTATTTTTTAGTTGGAATAAAAGCTTTGTGAAACAGAGATTAAAGTGCTGTCTCTAAAATGGGTCTATGTTACATACAAGCACTAAAGGCAAGATTTGTAAATTCGCTTTTTATTCTCTTCTTAGAAACAGCACGAAGTATAAACAAATAACATTTCTTCAATTAGGTACATGAGCATGACCTGTTGGACGATCATTCTGTAACTGAGTGTTTTTTCCTTTGATTTTTACAATTGATTCTTTTAAAAATGTCCTTTATCTGTACATGGCAAGAGCTGCCCCACCCTAAACCTTCCAGAGATCAGTCTTAAATGGCCCCGGCAGAACCTCTGAGATAGGTCTTGCCTTCCCCCCTCCTATCCCCTCCACTTCAGGTGTATCTCTTTAGGGACATAATCTCACATGTCATTCTAACTATAGTCACAGTATCCTGTCTGAGCTTCACAAACATTATACAGTAATTCTGAGCATCTTTAACATTTATCTCAAATATGTGGGGAGCTAATCCTGAAAGGATCTCTGGAAATGAAGAGTTTTCATGAAGTTAAGACAAAATCCCTTCTCAAGAATTTTTTTGTGACATAATGGGTTATGTTCTTCCCTGGACCAAAGGGATGGGTGGACAAAAAGCCCACCAGAATGTAATTCAGCAACCTGTGAGAGATACCAGCATCCTAATGATTTACACAATAAATACAGTCAAGGGTCCAAAAGGGATCAACCATTCCTATCACTCATTATGTTGTAATGAATCTTATATCTGCAAAAATGCACTCAATTGTTAAAATAGAAAAATTATCCAAAATAGTGTGGCTTCCGACTTGGCCACATAAAAGAATCAGCTGAGTAGCTGAGAATGCAGATTCCTGGGCTCCAGGACCAGAGGTGCTGACTCATTAGGTGCAGAGGGAGGTTGGGTCCACATATTTAACAAGGACTGCAGGTCACTTTGATCAAATAGTCCATGGACCAGAGTTTTAAGAAATACTGGCAATGAAACATTTTTACATCAAGCTGAGTAGAGAAATTAATTTCTCCCTCAATCATCATCTTCTTCGTCATCAAAAAAAATCTGGAAATATTTTCCCTTAGTTTCTCATAACTGAAGTTATTTTTCGTAAGTCTGAGAATTTAAAAAGCACCCCCAGAACATGGATCAAGGTAGAGGCTGGGACGGGAGGGAGGGACCACTTTCCTTGTACCTTCCTTCTCACAAATAGCTTATATATATGTCAGTGGTGTTTGCATTTGGCAGCATCACCTTCTATGAGAAAGCAAGGGCCTAGAAAGATCGAATCTCCCTATAAGTCTCTCTAAATGGGAAGTCACCAGTTACTTATGACAAAACTTATCCATTGCCTATCTTCACTTGGAACACATTAGAAGTTGAAGATAAGACAAAGAGGCTGAAGATATAAGAAGCACCCATAAAAATAACAGGACGTGGTAAATGCTAATGGACGGAGTACAGCATAAAAGAAACAGATTCTGTATATTCTCTTCCTCTCAAGTTGCTGGTAAAATAACTTCATAAGATCTTAAATGTGTCAGGAGAAAAGAAGCACAAAAAGATTATGCCTGTCATTTAAACCCTGGGGCTGGAGAGATGAGCTGAAATGGTTAAGCAAGGCTTTCATTTTTTTCTTTTCTAAGTTTAACTTTGTTCATTCCTTCCAGCAGTAACCATCTGCATTTGAGAGGACTGATTCCAGCACATGGAGAATTTACAAAATAAAATAATGACGCAGGCCCCAGATTCACTCAGCTAATGGAAAGAAGTCCATCTTCTGCAAAGTGTCAAAAATTCAATGTCATCTGCTAGCCTGACACTAAAGAAAATGCAAACCCACTTCTTTTCCCAATTAGATTCAGGGTTCCTTAAACCTTCCTGGGAGGCTAGTCTTGTTCTGAAATCATATATTTTGAAGAAGCAGTCTGTTTTTGTTTATGCACTTTTGTTTCCTATTAAGATCTAGAATGTGTTTTGTGCTTTTATTGTCCAAGGCAGCTTCCCCTTGTGTAATTTCTGAATCTCACAGATCGATATTTCAAGATGGCCATCGACAACTTCTACCCTTTGTTAATGAACTCTTCTGGTCCCTTAATACCATCGGAAGCTTTCCTTAATCATAGAACACGTCTGGGGTAAGTGATTCACATTCAGATGTATCCAAAGGTACCACACAGCAGATCACTGCAAAATCCCCAGGAAAAGTATATTAAGATGCAAGGAGCTGCTGCAAGGAAGCAAGGGATCTTTCCAGAGGAAAATGGATCAGAGTTCACGAGTCAGATACTTTACCAGTAATTAGTTAATGTGTAGCATGAACCAACTGTGAAACCAAATGCAGCACGTAAAACACATAACATCTTTAAATAAGCCCTTAGAATAAAATCAAGAGGAAAACTGGGAAATATTTGAAGTGTTACACCCCGGGAAAGGTACATGGAATTGCTGGTAGGTCCATTCCAAGGTGGCTTACATACTTACAAGTGCTTTTTTAAGAAGAAGATAGCTGTAACTTCTAAAAACTAAAAGCAATTTGCCCTCATGCTTAAATTTCCACAGGCTCTCCCCTAAGGCTTACTCTTTTCCATGATTCAGTAATTGCTGGCAAGAGGGGCCACTTGCACCTCAAAATAAGGGGCAAGTGGCTAATTATTTCTGTACAGGCCCATCTGCAGACTCAATCAGTTGCAGATGT
Organism: Panthera uncia; assembly: GCF_023721935.1. Classification (NCBI taxonomy): domain Eukaryota; kingdom Metazoa; phylum Chordata; class Mammalia; order Carnivora; family Felidae; genus Panthera; species Panthera uncia. The sequence goes on from NC_064816.1 coordinate 23,188,395, forward strand.
AGAATTGTACCCAAAAAAAGCAGCAGCTTCTATACCATAGGGCCCTAGATGGAGCAGAACTCCGAGACAGGCAACACAGTAACCCAGTGATTCATAGGGTGCTTCTCTACTTAGTCCCCCAAATGGGCTGCCTTGGTGATCTTCTTTAGGACAAATGAACAAGAACAGTCAAAACAATAGGATTAAGTATATGTCGGTGACATTCTGATGAGCAAGTCAAATCAACTCTGGATACTTATCTTGATGTAAGTATGAAGGCTTAGATTGCTTCAGTGTTTTGCGAGCTCTGCTTCAGTCTTCTTTTCACTCCAGAAGGAAAGAACAAGGAGGAAACACTATCCAGAGGGAGGCCTCCCATGCCAGGTGCTGTGTTTGTTGATTGAACCTTCATGATGACCCTATGATTTGGTAACAATGATCCCTATTTCACAGACAAGAAAAACTATCACATTTCTACTAGATGGAAAAGTAGGACTTGAACCTAGATGTGTCAGATTCTAAACACTGCCTTTTTTTTTTTAACCATAGTCATATAGCCACTACTTTAATATTTATTGTTTTAATATTTAATGTAGATTGGACACAGCAGCTCAAGAATAGCTCTTCTGTAATCATTTATTCCTGACTGGTCTGACTACATACTATTAACACTTCCCTTTGCCCACCTCCCACAGGTACAGTCCCAGGAAAGATCTAACAGTTACAAGACAATGCACAGTAAATTGTTCACTAATAAGAAGATCAAGGCATCTTTTTTCCTGATATGTCTATGTATATACATATATATATACATACACACATATATCATATACATATATATACTTTTTAAATTTATATTTTTATATGTTTTAGCTTATTCAGTATTAAGCTAATATTTGTATGCCAGATACCCTTGCAGACCTGGCAAAGAAGCCAAACAAGCTCCTAGCCCCCACAAGGGTTTATGTACATAAAGGGAGGAAGTCAATACACCAGTCAACAAATGCTCATAAAACACAGTAACTTCAGACAGAAGTACAAAGTATATGAAAAAACTAAATCAGATCAGGAAACAGAAAATGGTGGAAGTTAGAACAGCGTTATGTCAGATGTCGTGCTTAAGAAGACTTCTTGGAGGCAGTGACATCTGAGCAGAGACATGAATGCTATGAAGAACCAAATAGGGAGAACTACGGTACAAAGGCCCTGAGGTCAGAAAAAGACAGGGGAGTTCAGGAACAGCAAGAAGGCTTCACAAATCAACAGACAGCATCATACTGCCTGGTAATAAAGCTTTTTACCTCCAAAGAGATTGAAATATGATTAAAATCTCTATAAAAGCTGAGGCAGTCACCCATTCTTTTGTTATTTACTTATTCACCCACTGATTTGACAGAGAATTAACAGAGAATTATTGGGTGTCTACTACAGGAGGGATGCCTAGTTAGATGGTTTACAGAGGTATGTTCCCTAGCATGAGACTCCCAACCTAGGGGTCAATTCACCAATAGCACATCAGAACAGACTCCACAGAGAGAGAAGAGAAGAAAAACCTCATGCCTGAAGACCCAAACAGAACCTTCCCCCAAATTCAGAGAGTACCAAGGTGAACTCAGTATCAGATTGGGCAATCCTCCAGGGTCAAGCTGATTAAGTGATATTCAGTCTTATATACTCTGGTTGGGATACAGGAACATACCCTTGAACCTCCGAGAAGCTGGGGTTCTATTTCTAGGGGCACTACAAGGTTTCTACCAATGTTGAATGAGTGGAGGGAGTATATGCAGTCATAAGACCTTGTGTAATACAGAAAACTGGAGAGTTTCCCTATACTCTGGAATCATATCACATATGGCAGGATAGAAAGGCCCAGAGAAGCTGGAATTCCCCCAGTTAGCTGAGCATTCCAAGCCTCAGTGTTCTACTTTCTATAGCTAGAATGATAATCATGTTTCCCCAAACATCTTCATTTTCTCAACAGATACTAGCTGAGTGCTAGGTACCCACTAGATATTGGGACAAAGCACAGCTCCTGTCTTCAAGGATCTTATAAGGGAGAAGACCCAGAAATAAACAGGGAATTACAAAGCAGTGTGATGTTATGAGTAAGTACAGAGCCAGCATGGCACTTAGGAAGAGTCCCGCTCATTCTATGGGTCAAGGAAAATGTCCCATAGAAAGTGATTACTAAGCTGAAACCCAAGGGACAAATAAGAGTTAAGGGTTAACAAGGTGAGAAGTTAGGTAGAAAGAGAGGAGAATATTCCAGTCTGAGGAGGAGAAAGTGTGCAGAAAGAGGCAAGAGAGAGCAACGTTTTGTTCTAGGATCTGGAAGTAGCTCCAAATGGCTACAGGAGAGAGTAAAGGGGGCAAAAGTGGGACAGAGGAGGCCCAAATTACAAGGGATTGTGAGAATACTAAGGACCATTATCCTGAGGGTAACAGGAGCCTTTAAAGTTTGGAGCATGGGAACAGCATGACCCGACTTCTGTTTGATGAAGATGATGCTGGCTGCTATGGGTGAATGTAGAGGAGAGCAGGGTGAAAGTAGCAAGGGCAGGCAGCTCCCACAGCCATGCAAGCAAGATGACTGTGATGGGGCACCCATATGACAGCAACTGGACAACTTCAACAGGTGAATGACAGACAACTGCAGTTCATCCACACAATGGAATACTACTTGGCTATAAAAAGTGATGAACTACTGGTGCCCACAACTGCACAAATGAACCTCAAACGTCAAGTGAAAGAAGCCATGCCCAAAGGATAGAGAAGTATAATTCTACTTACATGAGACTGTGAAAAACGCAAAATTACAAGGACAAAACAACAGATCAATGGGTTGCAGGGGCTAAGGCTCACTTGCAAACGGGCACCAGGGACTTTCACAGGATGATGAAACTGTTGTGTATCTTAATTACAGTGGTGGTCACATGACTATATGCATTTTTTAAAATTATTTTTAAGACTTTATTTTTTTAAGAGTAGATTTAGGTTCAGAGAAAAATTGAAGGGAAGGTACAGAGATTTCCCATATATACCCTGCACTCAAGCATGCACAGCTTCCCCATCATCAATATCACTCACCATACATGTGTTACAACTGATGAATCTGCACTAACACATCATTATCACCCAAAAATCCATAGTCAACTCTTAGTGCTGTACATTCTATGGGTTTGGACAAATATATAATGATGTATATCTACCAGTATAGTATCACAGTGTATTTTCACTGCCCTAAAAATCCTCTGTGTTCTGCCTATTCATCCCTCTCTCCACCCCAACCCTGGCAACCACTGGTCCTTTTTCTGTCTCCATATTTTTGCTCTAGGCATTTTTTAAAAGCATGGTTGTACACCACCTATGTATGCCCAAGAGGGCAATTTTACCATATATAAATCACATAATATATTTTTAAGTGACTGGACTGGTAAAAAGTGATTACATATCTAAAGGTTTGAACCACTAAAACTCAAATAAGAGGCAGAGCCCATGGCCTACATGAGATGTTTCTGCATAACGCCCTCAGTCTGAAACACTCTCCAGTTGGGTTTGGGATCTCCAGGGGATGAGGATAGAAGAAGCCTGCTGGTTGATTGTTGAGGCTCCTTTGTCGCAGATTCACATGCAAAAAGAGGTGGGAAAGTGTTAGGGTCAAGTGTGAAAACATGTATGCCTATAAGACCCTACCATGACTACCACCAACTGGCCCTGCCTAACTCCCCAGCCTCCTTTCAACCCTGCCTCCACTGAAGCTCTTGAACTGATAATCTCCCTCACCTCCACACTCTCTATCTTGGCAAACAGTTTGTCTTTTTTCCCATTCCCCTGAAATGGCACAGGTTTCCCTGAGACCTTCCCATCCCTGCAAGGGAGTGAGCCCCTTCCCCCACCCAGCTTCTACTCTTCTGCTCTCTGCACCTGTACTTTTTCATGACACTCCCTGCAACTACAGTCAGGTCATTAAGTCCCTAATTACAGCCTGACTCTTATTTACTGTCATTTTCCACCGAGGATCCCTGGGGTCAGGCACCCCATCTTTCTCATCTCCTCCTATGTCCCTAGTCTCTAGTACAGAATAGACCTCAATACATGTGTTAAATAAGTTTCAATAAATTGCTCATTAAAAATATAAGATATTTTGGAACATCTTCTTGATTCTTCTAAATGAGTAGTTAATAGGGAAAGCAGGTGAGAAACTTATATAAGGCCTCTTTCCCCTCATTTCCCCTCATTTACAGAGAGAAGAAAGCCTCTTTCCTCTCATTTCCCCAATGCATGCAGCTGAAGTACTCAAGATAAAATACATGCAGGCAGGACCTATTTACTGTTCAGAATGAGGCACTTCCCTAGGCTGTAGGCTTCATGGGAACTTTGCTCTGCTTGCTCTGAAATGAATGCAATTCATGATTCGTAGATTCAATAAGAGGCCCAGGAATAATTTTCCAATGCCCTGTTGGAACTCAGATAAGTGCTAGAATGAAAACATTTACCAGCAGATTAAGATGGTTTCAACAATTCCATTATAAACCCCTATTTTCAGGGACTTGCATGATAAGCCAGAAACTTAATTCTAAGCTGAAACTTACCATATAATGATGGACTGTCTTCATAGATATTTTTTTAAATAAACGGAGAAAGAGAGAGAGTCCAACCTTTAGCCACTTGTAAGTTACTGGATTGCCATAAAAGAAAAACTGAAAAGCAGTTTCCGTGTTTCTTTAAAACATTCTTACAGAGAGGAAAAGTCTTTGTTTTCAACATTAATCTTGAGGACCAGTCATCAGAGATGAGACCACTGCACAAACATGGGAAATGTTTTTTATGGGAAAGTTGACTCAGGCAAAAAAGGGTGTCGACTTCCATCACTACAGTGCACTGGGCAGCCATTTGAAAAAAACAGGACAAATTTAACCTGGTCACATTTATTTGTCAGACTTAGTGTCCCAAGATGTAGGAAATAGCAACTACTGCTGTTCTCTAGACACAATAAATTGAGCATAAACTATGCTCTCTAAGGTCTCTAAAGGCCCCAGAGAGAAAATCAGACTTTGAGAAATGTGGGCAGTACATGCACTGTCCATTTTGCTTAAAAGAAAGTATAAATAACAGCCACACAATTCTAGCAATGTACCCTTAGCCCAGACTGTAAAATCCCAGCATGTCTCCAATGAAGTTCAGAGGCACCACTATTATGGGTGCCCTATGGATAGTTTAACAATCACTACAAACTTGTTCACTCTGTACAAAGCTACAGATTGCTTTCAGCCAGAAAAAGAAAAGGAGCTTGAAACGATGTGGCCATGTGGATTCTGTTCTCAATCCACTACAGACATTAAATTAGAGACATTAAATAAAGAGCCAGTATTATGGAAAAAGGCAGTACAGTAAAGTGCAGGGTCAGCAAACTCTGGCCCGCAGGCCAGTTTCCAGCCCACCACCTGTTTTTGTAAACAAAATTTACTGAAACCCAGCCATGTCCATTTGTGTACATAATGTCTATACCTGCTTTACTGCTTTGTTACAAATAGCAGAATTGAGGAGTTGCAATAGAGACCATCTGGCCCTTTAAAAATACTTGATGACTCCTGATGAAGTGGATAAGAGATTAGAACTCTGCATGACCTTAGGCAGTTAACTAATCTCTTTGAGCCTTGGGTTCATCAACTCTACAATGGGATAAAAATTATAATACCTATCCCATAGGGTAATTATGGTAGCTACAGAAGTTAATGCATTTATAGAAAGCTAGGAGGGAAATGGGATTTTAAGAGCTGGCACCTGAATTTCACTTGGGGATAAAACTGACCTTGCTTAGGGAATTAGGAAATATTACACAGTCCTTTTCATACAGGAAAGACAAGGGGTTGGAGGTGTGGTCTGTAGGGAGGCAGAGGAGCACACAATGACCTGAACTCAGCTATACTCAAGTGAGTTGGGGTGAAAGTGTAAAGGAAGATAATAAGGTGGGCCAGGGAGAGAAATAGGCAGGAGACAGGGCAAGCTGCTGAAATAAGGAGACAAAGGTAACCAGTCAAAAACTCCACAGGATGAGGCAACACAAACTTCGAATCAGGAAGCCTGGTGCTCCATTTTCTCAAGTATGGCCTATTGTGACCTGCTCTCCCACCTTAAAGTTTCAGGAAGGGCTGCTCACCCACCACACACCTTGTGTGAGTGGTAAAAGTAGAAATTAAGCCAGGGGCAGAGTGTGGAATGGAAGAGGTGCTGTGTTCAATGATGGGGTACACAGAACAACAAGACCTACTAGCGGAAGGAGGTATAGGCCAGTTCAGCAGTGTAACAAGGGTGGAAACTCACAACTGAAGGGTATCCTGAGAACAGGAGGCTGTGAGGGACAGTGAGGGACAGCCCCCTTTAGGGGGATGGGCTTCTTACTGGATGTGGAATTGGACAAGTAAGCTATATTTACTCATCTCAAAGGACAGGGTGACCTTGGACGGTTCCTGAGTTACACACATTAGGAACTTAGCACGGAAGCTGCCACATAAAACACTTCCTGATCTTTCACATGTCCTTGCCAATATGATTACTGCTGTTGGTACTATTTACTGGGAGTCAGAAAACGTGATTCCCATTGCTTTTCTATCTCATGATCTCAAACTATTTAACTACTTCTAGGCCTCAGCTTCCTTGTCTAGAAAATTAGGCATAATAGCCACCCTGATGACCCCACAGGGTTACTGAAGAGCTCAAACGGCACATGTGCCCCATGAACACTATAAAGCCCCATCCCAGTGTAATGTGGCATCATTAAGAAATAGTTGACTTTTTGGCAAAACATTAACCAATATAACCCCTTAAAACCAAAACTTCAAAGATCTTGAAGCAGTTTACATTTTCTCCCCTCTTAATTCTAGGCAATAAAACTGGTGACTACCTCAGAGCTGCATTAGGAGATAGGAAGAGGTAGACAGGCCAACTGCAGCTCATGGTCCTTCTTTTCCAATAGGCTGAGACCATTTATTTGAAAGTGTGCCTTTAAGCCATCTTGAACTTTCTTTCAGGTTCCTACTTGAACTTGTATCAATTGTATGGCAATCATTATATCCACTTGGTTTTTAGCATTAAGGTCACACTCCTTTGGGGAAACAGATGAGAATAAGATAAAGTCATCTTTACATAAAGATGTGTACAATATCTGCATCCTGACCCAGGGCTATAGGGCTATTTCTTTAGGGAATGTCAAGTAGTGCTTCAAGAAAAATAGCAGGACTATGCCCACACATGGCCCAAAGTGATGACCCTGCTTTGAATTGAAATACATTGCTGAACAGGGGAAAGTGACTTCAAGGGTTTCAAAAGAAAAATTCAGGAAAAATGCATTTCAAACCACTGCAGCCAACTCTATTTTGAGATAACAAATGAGTGAAGCCCTGACATGGATCACAGTGGGTGAACAATAATATTGAATAAATGACTGAATAAATGCCATTCATATATCCATTATCTCATTTCACACTCATCACAATCCAATGGAGGAAGAAAGTGTTTTATCAAGGACAAAACTGAGGCTTAAAGCAGTAAAATAACTGGACCAAGTCCACACAGCTAGTAAGTAGGTCACTGGTTCAAGATACCACTTATCGATAAAAACACAGCCCAGTTGGGGCGCCTGGGTGGCTCAGTTGGTTAAGCGGCCAACTTTAGCTCAGGTCATGATCTTGCAGTTCACGAGTTCAAACCCTGCATCAGGCTCTGTGCTGAGAGTCCAGAGTCTGGAGCCTGCTTGAGATTCTGTGTCTCCCTCTCTCTCTGCCCCTCCCCTGTTCTCTCTAGCTCTCTCAAAAATAAACATTAAAACAAACAAAACACAGTCTGGCTCCTTTGGAACAATGGTTAAAATCAAGTGATTCTGCCAATACAATACCCAGCAAGCAAGCAGGAAAACATGGGTGCAATAACATAATAAAAGGCCTGTTTTCAAGATGCTCCCATTTTTATTAAGTCATTCAAAATTGCCCTCATGCTTAGCATATATACTTCTACAGTGAAAAGCAATTAAGATCTGACGTGAGCCAAATGCTGGTCTTCAGAGGTTCACAGCCCTCGTGGCAGTGTGATGCAATCCGATACTCCAACGCAGTGGCTCCGAAAGACAATGCTAGTGTTGAGTTACAAAATTCGTTACCTCGAGCGGTGAGACACAAGCCCTCTGTGTATAAGCTATCAAAGCCCCACTGAACAAACTGAAATGCCGAACACAGCAACCTGGGCCCCTTGAACTCAACATCTGCTCAACAGTTTGCCTCTCTACCAGCCAGCAAAGGTAATGTGATATGGCCTGCCTGCTATAAAGCCTGGGTAGGCTGACAGAACAACCTGAGCTGGTGCACTGTAGATGGGATGGCAGTGTTCTTTGATGGGAAGGGCAGACATGGGGAGAAAAGACAGGCATGGGTTGCCTTCAAGTTTCAGAGATTTTTCTCTCCCAGCAGAATAGCATATGAAGCCAGTCATTGCCCTTCCTTCCAAGGAGCGATATCACTTTTTTTCAGACAATAAAATTCATGGAAAGTGAAATGGTTTGATTATCTTTAGCACCAGTAAATTTTACCGTAATCCATGGCCAAATATATTTATGTCTGGCTCTGATATACAACCTTAGCTTCTATTGTTCACAGGAAATTTGACTTAAAAGACATTAGTCATCAAGTCTGCCCAAAAGAGCTCAAGCACTACTCTTCCTACTAGAATGTCCTGCACAAGAAGCAAGATGGACAGACTGCAGAGGTAATGGAGGCTGACTTCCAAATCTCCCACTCTCCAGGGCCCATCAGCCCCATCATTAGAACACGACTCAGCTGTAGAGTCTTCTTACTTTTACAGTGAATTCATTCCATCTCCACCTCCTGGCCCAACCTGCTCTGAGTCTCTTCTCTCTACTTGCACTTATCCCTGTGTTGAGAGTTGCCATGTTGTGGTTGGTACTATCTGTCCATATTTCGACAACAATGACAACAGGGATGGATCCAGATTTTGTGGGGGCTGAATTGACTGGGAGTAGGGGAGGCTCTTTTTAAAAACATACAGAAATATCTTAATTTTCTAAAATTAACAAAACATATAAAAATGAGAACATACTTCCAGGGCTTTGGAAGAGACTTGCAGAAGGAAGAGGGCATGAACTTGAATCATTAGTAATAATGCATGCCTACTGAGCAATGTCCAGAAAACCCTCAGATCATCCTGCCTTGTCAGGCCAAGACAATGTCATGTCTGTGACAATCTATTTGTCATGTGACAATCTTTCCTTCACCTGGAGTCAAACTCTTTTGAAAAACCTGTCTGTAAAGGACACAAGGTTTGGTCTGATCCATTCCTAAGAGATAATTTATATCTGTTCCCATAAGACGAGGAAAGGATGACATGAAACACCATTAGGTCTCTACAGCTTTCTCAGTGTCATAAAGGAATGCTTGCTATGACTTTGTGATGTTTCTCTTGGGAAATAGGAGAAACCTACTTCTCCATGCCTCAAACAAGAAAAGAAGAATTACAACTCAGTGGCCCCAGTGTCAACTATCTCAGATAGAAGAGAAAGATGCAAATCAACAGCACTGACCAGGTCATGTCCTTGAAGCTGACCTGGAATAAGTCTGTGCACTTGGGCTACATCAGCACATAAAACATAAAACATAAAAGTCCCTGCCACTGTGGAGCTTAGATTCCAGCGAAGGGATAAAGGACAATAAACACAATAATAATTAAATGATAAGAGTATATCGATAGGTAAATTATTATGGGTAAAAAAGAATAAGTGGAACAAAGTAAGAGGGATAAAGACTTCTGGGATAGGGGCAAGCCGGCTGCACTGCTGTATAAGGGAGTTGGGCAGCCTCATCAAGAAGGTGACAATACAGGAAACACTTGGAGCTGGTGAGGAAGCCTCCCTTCTAATCCATAAAGTACCTAACACTCAGTAAAGGAACTGCTTAGTAAGTATTAGCTGCTATTATAAAATAATATTTACAAGATGATAACAATGACAAAACCTTCTTGGTCTTACTCCCAGGGGGTCTGATAAAGCCACAGAAGTAAACAAAATTAAAAATTTATTGCTTTTCTTTGCATTACGCTCACACTAAACTCCTCTCTAAATAATTGATTTCTAGTTATCAGATATCCTCAAAGTGAGGATAAAATCAACATCATTTTCAGAGAAATTCTTATAAAACAGATCATCAATTCAGGTTACAATTTCTGTATTAAGATACCCTGGACTTGATAATTAGCTGTCCTTCAGTTATAATTCCCAATACCAAGACATACTCTATAAAGTGGTGACTATCCGGAGACCCATCCTGAACCCACACCTCTCCTTCACACCCTAGGAGACACATACCCTTGAAAGGCAGATGTACAGACATATGACAGATGTCCATAATTATTGTTACCTATGGACTTTCAAGGACTGGCTCTTGGGAAAGTTGTGAAGTTGGAAAAACTTTACCTCCTGATTCACAACTTTGCTATTGCTCACCATACCACCCCCCAGGTATCTGGTATCCAGCATGTCCCTAACAACTCTGCCAACCCAATCACCTCTCTGTAGAAGCAAAGCCACTCAGTCCTCTGACTTAATGTGATGGTCAACTTTATATGTCAATTTGGCAAGGACACAATGTCCAGATATTGGGTCAAACAGTATTCTAGATGTTTCTGTGAGAGTGTTTTGGATGAAATTTATATGTCAGTCTGGTCTTTGGCAAAAGCAGATTGCTCTCATAATGTGAGTGTACCTCACCCAATCAGCTGAAGGAAGGCCTGAATTGAACAAAATGCTAATCTCCCCCAAGCAAGAGAAGATTCTCCAGCGGACTGCTTTCAGATTTTATCTGCGACATCAGCTCTTCCTGGTTCAACAGCAGATTGCCCCGCACTCAAACTGAAATTCCTCCCTGCGGTTCTAGACTGCCACCTCTTCCATGAGATTTTGGACTTGCCAAGCCTCCAGTCACATGAGATGATTTCTTAAAATCTCTCTCTCTCTCTTTCTCTCTGTCTCTGTCTCTCTCTCGTGTGTGTGTGTGTGTGTGTGTGTGTGTGTGTGTGTGCATGTGTGTGTATAAACACACACATCCTATTGGTTCTGTTTCTCTGAAGAATCCCAACTAATATTCTTGGTCTTTCCTTCCCCACACAGACATTTGGGTCCGGGGTTTCCTACCCTGATCTGGAGAAAATAGTTTCCTAAATACTAGAAAACTATTGTTTAGATCATACCCTTTAACATTATCTGATACTAGTCTTTCACTGTCTTTGAGCGATTTTGCAACATGGTAAATTATAGATAACTCACAGCAATAAAAATAATTCTTGTTTATCATCATACAATTCTGACCTGAGCAGTTGAAGTTTTTTGACTCAGCAGTTGAAGTTTTTTGACTCACCTCCATATTTGGGGAAAACCAGTTTTATCACCATTTGCAAATCCATTTCAGTATTTCTGATCTACAAATATTTCTGCTATCCAGGTTCTCTCTCCAGTTCTAATATCTGACTGGTTCCTTCATCAATTAATGAGTTAAATAAAATCTTTAACACATGTTCATGTTATACCTGTATTAGAGTCATAATATTACCATTTTTTTAAATTACCTTTAAATAGGTTTTGTCTCTTCTGCTACACCAGGAATGCCTTAATTACATTTAGAATGTTTGCTGAATGAATAAACAACTGGATAAATGAACTAATAATTGAACATACGTTTTCTCCATGAGCATATAGTGATACTATATACATACATAGTAATTAAGAGAAAATCAGATGACCTCGGTTCATAACCTATTGCTGCCACTTACTAGCTGCATCACCCATTGTAATTCTCTATACCTTACTTTTCCCATTTACATAATGGAGACAAAAAAAATGATTTCAATAGGATTAAAATAAATAATCCATAAACAAGGCTTAGCACTATGCATGGCAGCTCTATAAGTATTCAATAAATTGTACCTATTATCAACATTTTTAAACAGGTTGACCATTTGGACAATTATACACAGTCTGTCTTTCTCCTAGCACTCCCCAGAGTGCCCAGATCCAACAGGTGCTTCATAAAGGCTAATGACATTGGTGGTGACCACAACAGCACCAAAGCCTTCTGGCCTGCCAACCTTAATAAAGTGTGTTATCCATTCTTCCAGACCACTGCTGGAGATGTTACAGCCTGACCTTCTATTGATCCCAACATCGTCCCAATGGACCTTGTTCCATTGTAATTTATTACAACAGCCAAATTGAATCCACATGACAGTACTCAGAGCCAATTCTCATTCAGGTTCTCCCCATCCCCTGCCCCCACCCCCACAGCCCCCAAAGATTTGTGGAGACACTGAATTAGATGATTTACTCAATTCCAGATATTATAGCTATTGAATTCCTTTCTTTAATCTTGCACGTCCACCTAGAAAACGATAAAGATGGCCTGGCATGATTTTTTCCATACTCTCGTAAATTTATTATTAATGTGGAGTCAGTAACCTTTACTTGCCTGCTCAATTCTTCCCAGCCATGGTCTTTATCTTGAGGAATTCAAGTTGCTTGTTGCTACTGACATCTCCTATATTCCTCAAGGCTTTAGTCTCAGTTAGAAAGTGGCAAGTCCAGGAAGATAGCTCTCTGGCTGCAGGTACTACTATACATAAATAACAACAGGACTAAGGAGATTCTACATGCAAGTTTGCCAAAAGATGTCTGAGCAAATTAGCACCTCCCATGCACTGTAAGGCAATTTTAATGCCTAAAATTGGCGTTCTTGATTTTTCCTTCAATGCAACAGAGGGATGGTGTCTAAGGCCCTTTCCCTGTCACAGCTCTTCACTTTCGTAAGCATTTTGGACATTATTTTCTACCTTCTTCTTCTCTCCCTGAGTTAGAATAATCCATTTTGACACTCCAATTGGGAGACTTATCTAACCAAAATAGTTTGTCAACTACCATAACACTTAGCACATTCTCTGCTTAGTTTCCATTTCCTCAAATGTAGACACTCTATAGGAGGGAAGGTACTTTAAAAGATGAATTATTCAAAGAGAAAAAAACATTCAGCTTGATGTTCTAAGTGAAGGTCTGGTAGTACCGATATGAAAACATAACTAAACCACACAGAAATGCACAACAAATGTTTGGACTATAAACGAAAATGAAATATCATACCAAAGGAACCAATTATAGTTCCTCAAGAGTTTAGAGTATAAAATGGCAAATAACATATATTTCGTTATGACAATTGCCATGTTTACCATAGATTTAAGTTAAAGTTATTGTAAATGGAGCAAATATATACATTATTTCGGATGCTTAACTACGTTCTGTTCTGTCAACTGTCATGAAAACTTTTTTAAAGAAAGGTTTAAAATAATACAAAGGAAAATGTGCTGATATGTACATGGGTATAAACATGCAATACTGTGACCAAGTTAAATTAGTGAATAAATGTTTCATGTTATTTATAGAAGGTTTTTCTTTCATATTATAAACCATAAATCTAAATTTTCCTTATGGTTAAATATTTATTTTTTTCATTGCATTATGTAATAAAAATGGATAAATATTCTATTATAGACTTAAGAGATTCCATTTTTTTTCATTTTTTTTAAGTTTTTTACTTAAATTCCTGTTAGTTACTGTACAGTGTCATATTAGCTTCAGGTGTACAATATAGTGATTCAACCCTTCCATACATAACCTGGTGCTCATTACAAGTGCCCTCCTTAATCCCTATCACCTATTTAAAAGAGATTCCATTTTTAAAAATCTAATTGCACTTTTTTAAGAAATAAAAAGCTATTTTGCTATTTTATTTGTTTATTTATTTATCTTACTTGAGAGAGAGAGCATGAACTGGTGAGAGGAGCAGAAAGAGAGGGGAGAGGGAGATAGGGGGAGAGAGGAAGAGGCAGGGGGAGAGGGGGAGAGAGGGAGAGAGAGAGAGAGAGAGAGAGAGAGAGAGAGAGAGAGAGAATATGAATGAATCCCAAGCAGGCTCCACGCTCAGCATGGAGCCTGATGTGGGGCTGGATTCCATGACCCAGGGATCATGCATGACCTGAGCTGAAATTAAGAGTCAAACACTCAACTTACTGAGCCACCCAGGCGCCCCTATTTCATTATTTCTTTTAAAGAAAGATATATAGGGGCGCCTGGGTGGCGCAGTCAGTTAAGCGTCCGACTTCAGCCAGGTCACGATCTCGCGGTCCGTGAGTTCAAGCCCCGCGTCAGGCTCTGGGCTGATGGCTCGGAGCCTGGAGCCTGTTTCCGATTCTGTGTCTCCCTCTCTCTCTGCCCCTCCCCCGTTCATGCTCTGTCTCTCTCTGTCCCAAAAAATAAATAAAAAACGTTGAAAAAAAAAATTTAAAAAAAAAAATAAAAAAAAATAAAGAAAGATATATAATATGGTACTTACATGTAAACTATTTAAAATAAAGTAGTACTGTGCTTTTATTTTTTTTTAATGTTTATTTTTGGGAGAGAGAGAGAGAGCACGTGTAAGCGAGCAGGGGAGGGGCAGAGAGGGAGAATTCAAAGCAGGCTCTAGGCTCTGAGCTGTCAGCACAGAGCCTGACATGGGGCTTGAACCCATGAACCATGAGATCATGACCGGAGCTGAAGTCAGACGCTTAACCGACTGAGCCACCCAGGTGCCCCAGTACTGTGCCTTTATACATAAAAGATAAACAGGATAAATAACAAACGATAAATGCATTATTTTAATGTTTTTTTTAATTGAGAAAGAGAGCTTGAGTGGGGGGGAGGAGGAGAGGGAGAGGGAGAGCGAGAACCCCAAGCAGGCTCTGTGCTGACAGCACAGAGCCTGGTGCAGGACTCAATCTCACATACTGTGAGATCATGACCTCACCGAAATCAAGAGTCGAACACTCAACGAACTGAGTCACCCAGGCGCCCCAAAAAGCACTCTTTCTAACTCAGGCTTGAGAGCAAACCATACACCTCTGCACATTTCAGAACCTAGTGTGAGCTTTCTGTGGGGAATCTGGTGCTCACTAACCTCATAAGGAATTGGCCAATTACCATGTTATCTGCTCCGGGGATGAAAGTGACATCTATGACACCTGCTGGCCACTCTCTAAACCAGTGCTTATGATAAATGCTAGAAAATGGTGGTAGATTTACACAAACTCACCCCTATTACAAAATAAAAATAATGATAGAAGATCCTTTCTTCTAATTCTAAACACAAAACAGTATTGGTTTTCCTTCTAAAAATAATTTAATGTCATCCTTTCAACACAACATATCACACCACACAAACATGCACACACAAACTCCACACACCTCTCCCTGCCCTTCAGGGGCTTTTCCTCAAGTCCTTCACCAGAAGATTTACCCTATCTGATTTCCAATATAACTTTGCTAGTTTAACATCAAGGCTCTGGGTTCTGCGCTTAACTCTGACTTAAGCTCACCTGGGATAATGCATGTGATTTCTGGCTCTCAGAACCCTCACCTTCTCAACTAAAGCCAAGTTGGACTAGGCTGTCTCTCAAGTCTTCCTTGGCACTAACATCTTGCACTGTTGCAACTCTGGCTTCAGGACAACCTCAGGGATAAGTGACCCAGGTGGCTATAATACAGAATGTTTCATAAATAATAGGAGTTATCTTTAAAAGTATTATCTTTAGAATGAACAATTGATAAAAGCTATAACATGGATGAATTTCAAATGCATTATGCTAAGTGAAAGAAGCCAGATGTGACATACTATATACGTATATAATTATATACTGTATAATTCCATTTCTATGACATTCTGGAAAAGGTCAAAACTATGGGAAGAAGGGTTGACTGCAGAGGGGGCAGCACAACGGAGGTCTCTGAGATGAATGACCTGTCCTTTATCATGATTGTGAAGGTAGTTATACAACTCTGCACTTTTGTCAAAACCCATAGAAATGTACAACACAAAGAATGAGTTTTACTGCATGCAAATTTAAAAATCAATTTTAAATGATCTTTATGAAGTAATTCCACTTTCTTTCCAAGTTCTTTGAAAGAGTTGATGGATCTAGCATTTACATTCAAATTTTTAGATGAAATAATTTTGTTGTGCACCAACAGTGTTGGGCACTTTGTTCACTGAACAAAGACCACTCAAACACCTAGTATGTTGAAAAGAATTGAGACAGAAAGTGAGATGTGAGCTTATCCTCATTCTAAAGATAGGGAAAATGAGGCAGAGAAAATGTAAGTAACTTTGCTTAAGTTTAAAAAGCCCATAAGCTAAGATTCAAAGCCAGGCCGTCACAGTCCATGTTCTTAACAAATTAATTCTATTGATGCATGCATGTATATGTACATGTATATGTGTATGTATAAACTTTTAAAAATGAAAATAGAGTCATACTGTGGTGGCAAGGGTATGAGAAAACAGGCATCTTCTGATCATTTTCTGTATATACATATCAGAAGCTGTTTATTTCAATCAACAAAATAATTTGAATATCTTTCTATTATCATTGAATATTCTTCTATAAAAATTTTCTATTGGCAAAATTTCCACATAGAAATATATCATCATTTATTTAGCCACTCCTCTACTTTATAATATTTTCACTGATCAGAAAAAAAAAACAAAACAAAACTAAAGAACCATGTGATGAATGAGGCTGTGGTTACATCTATGCCTACATCCTTAATTTTTCCTTAGGATGAATTCCCAGGTGAAGAATCAGTAAATGGCAGCTTTGGTCAACTGCCCCACATTTGTCTGTCCCCAGCTACCTCACATTTTATACCTGCTTCTATCTCTTTCAAAGAATATTCCACTGTAAGCTCCAATTAAAAGTTGGTAACATGGAATGGCAAAGGATCCTTGCCTCTATTTTCGCCTTTCCACCTGGCCACCCTTGTCTATGCCTCCAGCTATTCACAAATTCACAAACATTCATAATGTGGAGAAAGCCTTGGTTTATATGTATGCTACCCTTCATATATTTTTGTAAGTCAGAGCATCATATGGAACCTAAAAAAATGTAACTTCATATTTTAATACTACAGAAAGAAATATCTCCACCCCAAGTCAATAAGTACTATTCATTTGAGTATAGCCTGTTTGCTTAACTTTGCCCCATTCAAACTTTACTCACAAGAACGGTTAGCAGAATGCAGTAGAACTTGGGAAGACCTCACCCTTGGGAACAAATGACTTACTTCCCATTGCACCAAGAGGAATGTCTGAGGCAAATAAATAAAGCCCTGAAAAGAAGTATACCTTGTTCAACCTTATCAAATAATTTGGAATATATTTTTTTAAAAATTTCAGTTGCCATGAAGGTTGTTGTATGATAGAATTGCTTCCAAGCTATATTCATTTGTGATCTACACCAGAGCTCATCAAACTATATAGCTCATGGGACAAATCTGGTGTACAGCCTGTTTTTGTAAATAAAGTTTTATTGGAACACAACCTTCCTATTTGTTTATTTGCTCTGAATCTCACCAGAACTTTGGACAGATTTGTTATTTAATCTATTTTCAATTTTATTCTACATTTCAATTTTCCAGCTAACCCTTATTAATAAGCACCTACCACAGGCCAAGCACTGTGCTTGCTACTAGGACTAAAAACATAAGTAATACCCAGTTACTTCCTTTGCTGAACCCAGGGTTTAATAAGGAAAAAGACACAAACATATTAATTATACAATCTGAAATAGTATAATATGAAAACTAATAATGGCTCACTCATATATTTTGAAATAATGCAAATCCCATTACAATTATAACATTTCATCAAAACTCCCATAGTTTCTAAGCTAAGTAGCCAAAGTCATTGGAAACTGCTTTTATTACAGTTACCACCATACCACTTTAGTGGGCCGATACTCCTTGTCAGTATCCTGTGAACTCTACTACTATTTACTTACTTCTGGATTTCTGTAGCAGGTTTGTTACTACTGACAGTTATTTTAATATGTACTTGTATTGGGTTTTCTCTTGCTGTGTAACAAAAGACTGCCAATTTAGTGGCTTGAAACAACTTCCACTTATCAGCTCACAGTTCTATGGGCCAAAAGTCCAGAAGTCCAGCACTGTCTGGCTGGGGTTTCTGTTCAGGAAATCACAAGAAAGAAATCAGGGTATAAGCCAGAATGAGTATTTCCCCGGAGGCTCTACAGAAATATCCACTTCCAAGCTTACTCTTGTTATTGGCAAAATTTAGCTCTTGTGGTCTCAGGATTGAGGTCCTTGCTTCCTTGGTGGATGTTAGCAGGAACGACTCACAGCCCAGGGGCTGCCCCAATTCCTGGCCACATAGCCCCCTCCATCTTCAAGTCAACAGTACAGAACTACTCACATAGTAAGTCCTCCTCATATTTTGAATCTCAGACATTCCTGTTTCTGACTTTAGGACTCAGATTTTATTTATTTTTATTTTTATTTTATTTTATTTTATTTTTTATGATCATGGAGTACTTTATTGTTTTCCATAGTATAAGGCACTTGTTTTGTAATGTGTTTTTTTCTTTTAAAGAAAAAGCAATCATAAGTGAATGCATTGGTAATTATCTATTATCAGAGTGAGACACACTCATCTACAAAATTATTTTCTAACTTCTTCTGAACAAACCGCCATTTTAAAGGGCTCATGTGACTAGGTCAAACCCACTCAAAAATCTTTCTTAAAGTCAACTATGCCATATGACATCATATAATAATGGGTTAAATCTATCATATTCACAGTTCTCGGCATTATTTAGAAAATGGACACTAGGGAGGTAGGAAATCTTGGGGGCCATCTTAGAATTCTACCTACCATAACACTTTTGTTAGAATTGTAAATTACTTTTATAAACTATAATTACATCATCCAAGAGCTGATTACGTGTTGGTGTTATTGCTAGTCTCAAAATCAGCAATCTAAAAAGGAGGTATGACACTTTCTTACACCATACACAAAAATAAACTCAAAATGGATGAAAGACCTCAATGTAAGACAGGAAGCCATCAAAATCCTTGAGGAGAAAGCAGGCAAAAACCTCTTTGATCTTGCCCACAGCAACTTCTTACTCAACATGTCTCCAGAGGCAAGGGAAACAAAAGCAAAAATGAACTACTGGGACCTCATCAAAATAAAAAACTTCTGCACAGCGAAGGAAACAATCAGCGAAACTTAAAAGGCAACCAACAAAATGGGAGAAGATATTTGCAAATGACATATCAGATAAAGGGTTAGTATCCAAAATCTACAAAGAACTTATCAAACTCAACACCCAAATAACAAATAATCCAGTGAAGAAACGGGCAAAAGACATGAATAGACACGTCACCAAAGAAGACATCCAGATAGCCAACCGACACATGAAAAAATGCTCAACGTCACTCATCATCAGGGAAATACAAATCAAAACTACAATGAGATACCACCTTACACCTGTCAGAATTGCTAACATTAACAACTCAGGCAACAACAGATGTTGGCGAGGATGCGGAGAAAGAGGATCTCTTTTGCATTGTTGGTGGGAATGCAAGCTGGTACAGCCACTCTGGAAAACAGTAATGAGGTTCCTCAAAAAACTAAAAATAGAACTACCCTATAACCCAGCAATTGCACTACTAGGCATTTATCCAAGGGATATAGGTGTGCTGTTTTGAAGGGACACATGCATCCCCATGTTTATAGCAGCACTATCAACAATAGCCAAAGTATGGAAAGAGCCCAAATGTCCATCGATGGATGAATGGATAAAGAAGGTGTGGTATATATATACAATGGAGTATTACTCGGCAATCAAAAAGAATGAAATCTTGCCATTTGCAACTACGTGGATGGAACTGGAGTGTATTATGCTAAGTGAAACTAGTCAGTCAGAGAAAGGCAAAAATCATATGACTTCACTCATATGAGTACTTTAAGAGACAAAACAGATGAACATAAGGGAAGGGAAACAAAAATAATATAAAAACAGGGAAGGGGACAAAACAGAAGAGACTCCTAAATATGGAGAACAAACTGAGGATTGCTGGAGGGGTTGTGGGAGGGGGGATATGCTAAATGGGTAAGGGGCATTAAGGAATCTACTCCTGAAATCATTGCTTCACTATATGCTAACTAATTTGGATGTAAATTTTAAAAAATAAAAAATAAAGTTACCAAAAAAAAGAAAAAAAAAGAAAAAGGAGGTATGACAAAAGGACAAAATGTTCTGATGAAGGCCCCAAAGTGCTATACACTATGCCAATAATTTAGAATTCAGCTCTTCTTTGTGAAAATAGTCTTTTTAAAGCAGTTACTTCTTTTAGTTTGCAAAAGGTGTAGTATAACCAGGTAAGGATAAAGGAACAACATGGCAATGAGACTATAGTATCAGAAAAGTATTAAGGTGCCCATTACCCGCAATGACTGTGGCATTATATGCCCCAAGAACACATCATCCCTAATTTGCAGTTATTCTTACGGGAAACTTAGATACATACTACAAAAGTTGTGAATTATGAACTTCTCTGCACAATACACCACGATAAATGCTAATACAGATATGTGCAAACTCTTCATAACAAAGCAGAATTCATTGCCAAACACAGGATAAGTAAAAAAGACAGACAGAAGACTTTCCTTCCCACATAAATAAGGTTGATTTAAATCAAATGGCCTGGGGAGTATGTGGGAAGAAGGACGGAATCATCTCCAGACTGAAATATGTAAAAGCTCAACCACCTCTAATCCCATATCACAAAACAACAACAGCTGGCAGCTGAGATTGACAGATGTGTCAAGATGCCTGTATCCATTAGGGTAGCAGCCACTGTCAGGATACTCTAAGCATTTTTATCTTAAATCTTCAAGGGATTTTACAGGTAATTATAAACAAACCTTTAAAAATCCATCATGCTGAAATTGAGTACAGAAAATAAGATCTTAACCCAGAAGCAAATATTTATTTAAAAGAGAATTTGCCTCCTCTGGCTCAGGCTCAGCTTTCTTGTTGAATAAGAATCAGTTCTCAGCATGATCTGGCCCTGAACTGCATTTTGAAATAACACAGATAATCACTCCTGCCACTTGCAAGTCACAAGGGATTGGAAGAGAACATTTATAATATAGAAGTCAAAATGACTCTCAAACCTTAATTATAAAATATATTTAATTGCTAGAAGACACACAGAATAGAAAAACTTCTAACTGTGAAATCTGTTTCCTAATGGGGCAGGGGAGTGTGGTCCATCTATATTAAATTACTTTTACTTCTTATTCCACCAAATGCACTGTGCTGCCTCTTCCAGCCAAATCTTTGCAAATGGTATTCTCACTGCTTTGACTGGACAACACCTCCTAATCCCTCAGCTCTTGATTTAGTCATCAACTTTTCCAGTGGCCATCTCTACTCTCAATAGGTGAGGAGCCCCTTCTCTGTGCACCATGCACCTGGCTGGCATTGCACACAGCACTTACTGCCCTGTAATTGAATCTTTAGTGTTGTTTTGTTTTTTCTATGAGTGTGAGCTCATAGAAGGCAGAAATTTTCTTCAATAGCCTATGTATCCCCCAGTGCCTGCAGAGCATCCAGATCATTACAATGCTGAACATGTTTTGTTGGATGACTGGATGGTACAACGAAAAGGAAGGCAAACTGGGCAGAATAGAGTGATGGCGCCCAAGGCCTCAGATGCCACAGAGGAATGGAAAGAAGAAAAAGGAAAAGTGTCACCAGAGCGCAGGCCCTGTCACTAATTAGCTCTGTGACTCTAAACAAGTCACTTTTTTTCTCAGGACTTCTCAGTCCTGAGTGGAAAGAATGAAAAGACCCGACCAGAAGGGCCCATCAAGTATCTTCCAGGTTTTCTATTCTCTCATATCTGTCTTTAGGATTGTCCACACTTCATCAGCATACCTACTTTTACATATCTTTTAAAGTCCTATCACATAGGGTTGTGTCCAATAGAGCCAGGGAATAGAAAGATGCAGCTAAGACAGTAACTATAGCTCCTGAATGAATGCATGAATGAATGAGCAGGCTTCTTGAAATCTCTTTAGAAGGTGAACTTTTTAGTTCTTTTGACAACAAAATATCATTTTATGAATATCATCTCTAAGAGAATGGCAACTTCAAATTTCTTAGTAATACACATGAAAATGGAGGCTGGTGAATTTACTGCTTCATAAAGAAGCTTAGGTTTACCAAAGAAGCCACATCTCTACTCAAGGGATGCAAAGTGACCTTCAAAATATCACTTCATTCTTGCAATGGGATCAATTGATTAAAATCACCAAGATGATTTTTGCCTAGGTCATCACTAACATTGGGCAAATAATTCCAGCCAAGAATAGGAGCTACACATGCTTGGTGATTATTTGTCCTGTGTGATTTCATTAGTACCAGAAACTTTGGCATCAATTTCAAGCCACAATAAAGATACAAAATATTAACTGATGCCAGAACAAAGATGTTCTGCTTAGGCCGAACAACGTGCAAACACCAATAACCATACAAACGGAATACACAGAGAGAATTTGCTCTATGATGTAGTGGGTTGGGATTTTCTTATATTTTTTAGACTGAAGAAGGCACTCTTTGAAAAAAACCTGGCAAGTCACAAACACTACTCTAGACAATACATTTTAGTTACAAATATTTAAGCAACATATTATTTAAAACCATATTCAGTCCACAATCAATATTTTCACGTCCCAAATAACTAGATAAAATATATGAAAAATATATTAAATGTGAATACAGAAATTAGATTTTCAGCCCCAAAGGGTACTAAAATCAAGTACATTTTTTTTCAGAAAAAAAAAAAAGCCTTAAAGGTCACTTTTCTAAATGACTAGAATGCTGGCATTTAGCCAAAGAAATTTAAACTGGGTGATACCTGCTGGAATATCCATCCCTGTTGGTGTGAATGGTGGATTTGGATGATCCATCCATCAGTCTAACTAAGATGCTTTATTTCTATTATATATTCCCTATATTACAGCTAACTAGCGCCTCCCTCTAAATTAGTTGATATGATCAATGTAGTCAAAAGTTTCAATAATTCTAAATAATTTTAATATTTCAAGAGTGATATACACACACACACACACACACATATATATATACTCTTTTAAAAAAGTTTTTTAACGTTTACTTATTATTGAGAGACAGAGTGACACAGAGCATGAGCAGGGGAGGGGTAGAGAGAGGGGGAGACACAGAATCCGAAGCAGGCTCCAGGCTCTGAGTTGTCAGCACAGAGAGCGACACGGGGCTTGAACTCACGAACTGCAAGATCATGACCTGAGCTGAAGTGGGTGGCCCAACCAACTGAGCCACCCAGGCGCCCCAAGAGTGATGTATACACACACACACACACACACACACACACACACACACACACACACACACTCTTTATAAAGTATGGATTCTTACACATCAAAAATATAAAAAAGAAAATAATAGTAATAGTTCAAATATCATATGCACATACACAAGATGTTCATCTCTGTAAACTTCTTATAATGATGCTAGAGAAAAAGTGTAGCTAAAAATGTTAATCACATCAGCTGAGACAATATTCAGAGAAAATGGAGAGAACAACGTTATACAAAGTAAAAATCATTTTAAGGAATACTATCTCAAGAGAAAGCCAAGACAAGTCGGATAGGCCATGCATGGGAAGAAGAGGAATCCTATAGACCAGGGCTTGGTCTGGATCATCATTTGCTTTGGAGGGTGGGAAGCATCTCCTGTGCATTGCAGGATGTTTAGCAGCACCCCTGGACACTACCCACCAGATGCTTGTAGCAATCCCCCTGCTGTGACAACCAAAACTATCCTCAGACATTGCCAAATGTTCCTGGGGTGGGAGGGTTGTAAAGTGTCTCCTGGTCGAGAACCCTGCCTCAGATTCACAGCCACCCTGGTTGCTGCTCCAACCCTTGGACGCCAGTCCAGTTCCTGGCTTCAGATGCAGAGTGAGCCTGCCTACACCGAGGTCAGACCTTAAAGTGAGCATCTCACAGCAAAGTGGAGCAGCTTCCCAGACCATGTCCTCTCGGACCAGGTGAGAAGTCTCCCAAATCACAAATACATTGGAACTCATCCAGGCAAGTTGCTTAGATGCCTCAGATCTTATTTTGAGATCTTGGTTCTGTAAGCCAGCTACCAAAACAAAGTGAAATTACTATGATAGCAAGCGTGGTGCAATCCTTTGAAAATGAAGCAGCAAAACAATCCAGTGGCTTAGAATGGTACATGAAGAATCTCATGGGGGAAAAGTAAAACAAAAGTAAACTGAAGATTATCACAATCTTTTTTCTAAATATAGCTTAACATACATATTAACATACATTTTTAACCAGAACTGATGTTGTATTTTATTAACTTAATTGGTTTCCTATTTTTTATCACATTAGTTACCTCATCTCTGTTGGTTGATAATGTATAAATACAGGCATCCTTTTGTGTCAACCTCAGGTAATTTGCTCATAGTAGAGTTTAGCTCTTAAAGTTAATGATCCCACTTGCCCCATGAGTGAGGCAGGATCACAAAACAGAAAAATATAAGAATAGTGGGGTGTTTAAGAATAGCTCCATCAGTTTCCTACTGGGTAGAGTCTGGACAAGTTACTCAAGTCACACAAGTTTAAACCAGTCTCCTCTTTTAAAAATAGGGATTGTGGTAGCACATATCTGCCATTAGGTTTGTCATAAGGACCCATAACCTAAGGATGCAAAGCCCTTAGCACAGTGTCTGGTGTATAGTAAGGGCTCAATGAATAGTAAATAATCCTTTTGTTATAAAAAATTATCATTTGCATGGTCATAATTAAAAATAACCATGAATGATCAATAATTCCATCTTATCACTCTATAGAATACCATGCCTCTAACAATCCAGTAAGTTAGAAGTGAGAACTAGAGGAGGAAGCATTAGTCTCTTTGCAGAGCAAGACAGTATACTTGATAAATGTCACATATTCTTTTTATTAAAAAGGAAAATGAAGCAAGAGTAGTTAAGTGCCCTTACTCAAGCCTTAATCCATTTTTACCTTGTCAGGGTAATGGAACCAAGGCTTGAGGTGTTAGATGTGGGTAGAGCAGAAGTAATTTCCTCATCCGTTTTATTATCCATGGGGTGGTTCCATCTTGCAGCCTACAGAGAACATTCTGTCCTGGGAACAATAAGTGAGTCTAACATTTCACTGGGGCAAAAGACTCCTAATAGCTAACAATATTCTTGGGCCAGGAGTGGATCTCAAAATGATTTCTCTTCTCCCAAGTTCTCATTCATTCAGAATTTGCTGATATAATTTATTCACCCAATGCATATTGATTGAGGACCATCACCTGCCAAGAATTCTGCAAAAAGCTGGAAGTATCTTGATGATCACGGTTGGGGCACTCAAGGAGATTAGCCATGGGAGGGAAGCCAACACTCACTAAAGGGATGCAGAATTTCAAACTGAGCCAAGAAATGGTTCTTTAAAAGTATAAAACCTCTCCCAGCCTGCAATGTCAGCAAAGACTTCCCAGTGTAAGTGACACAAGAACTGAGTGGAAATCTCAGGTGTAAAGCTTGGAACCACATTTCCCAGATTCCTTTTAGGGCAGGTTTGGTTAGATCCTACCAATGAGAGGCACCTGTATGAAATTTGGAGCTCTGCCCCAGGACTTTAAATCTCAACCAACAGTGTGATGTAAGGGAAGAGGGAGGAAGGTGAGAGGGCAGGCATCAACAGAGAAGACACCTGAACAGACACTCCTGGTTATGAGATCGTGGCACTCGCTCTTTTCTCTTAGTCTTCTACAGCTGTCCTGACTCTTGATCATTTCTAATCTTGTTCTACCAGCCAGACATTGGGGCTCTGGATATCCTTGCCATAAACTAACTCCTTTTTGCTCAAGGTAGCAGAATTAGCTTCTGCTGTTTGCATTCATCAAGCAGTTTGTTTCTGGTAATATGCCATGTTGCTCTCCACTGTACTTACATTTAGGATTATGCATGTCTATCTCCCCAACCAGACTATCAGCTTCCTGAGGACTAGAGACTATGTTATATCCCTTTGAGCCTCCAGGACCTAGAGTAGTGACTTACTGACGCATAGGAAACACTCAGTAAATGCAAAAATAATATGATTTTGCACGTGTTCAAAAAACAGGAGGCTTGCCAATAATAATATAAAAGTGCAACTGGATGTTTAAACACCAGGAAAAAGATCAATTGAGTCAAAAAGTGCTCCCTACTTTACACCAACATGGAAATCTCCATGTTCTATAATCATCTTCTCAGGTAATTGTTTTTTATTTTTTATTTTTAATAAACTTCATGAAGAAACCCAGTATGCTAATAACCATAGTCCTGTAGGGTCTTTACCTCTGAACTTATCATCATTCATAATTTTCACCACCACACTTCCAAATTGGTAGAATAAAGCTGCTGAAGTGGGCAGGTCCATAGATGCCACCCCTAGAAGCCAATTCCACTCACACCTCCCTGCCCTTTCCAACCCACAGGGCAATCCATGAAGCCCAGTAGGTAGCTACTGAACTTGGCTTCCAGAGAAATCACCATCTGTTTTTCTACCCCTAATAAATAAAGTACGTCTGCTCTATAAAGTGGGACTGAGCCCTAGAATTAAAATGGAGATAGAACTTTTGTCCAATTTAATGACTTTTTAAAAATTTCTTGGGTAGTAGGTTTATGTTGCATGAGCTACATAACAGTCTGAATTTGATCTGGGTCAAATAATGCTACCATGTCCTAAAATCCTGGACATTATACACTTTCCAAATGTACAATGTCATCAAGGTTTTATGACATTTCCTACAAAAACTCAATAGTCAGGTAGCACTTCATCAGTTGAAGTCTGAATTCAGGTATGAGAACAGAATGTTAAGCCTGCAGCTTGAAAACTATACTGCTCCTCTGACTTCAGCATCACAGCCATAAGGGGATGCTCCACTGAACAATTTTCATACATGCACATTTTTCCCCCTACTAAAAGAACTCTGTATCTGGGAATTATGGAGTGGAGGCAAATTGCAGTAGAACCAAAATCTATACTTGATGACTGCTGTGTTCCTACAAAAGCTTGCTCAGAGATATTCTGTCAACTGGGGTTCTCTGTTTCATCAACTTCACTTCCTTCCTCAAGTAAAAAAATGATTAGGGCATCGTGTCCATGCCTGCTGTCCAGACATGTGACCTGTTCACATGGCTTATGGAGGACATGAGATTTCTGAGACTCAGAGCTCTGAAGGCAAGGCTGACAGATACGAGGTGCAAGCCTAGCTTCGCCAGGTTAAACATGGCTATGAAAGGAGCATACCCATTTCTATTGGCATCAAAACACAGTGCTGGTTGCCAAAGAGTCTATAAGAAAGAAATATTAAGTAATACTATGTGTCTGACATTGACATAAGTTTATTATTTCTTCCATGCCAACACACCCTAATCCAAAGCTTACACTGTTCCAATCCAGACCTGCCCTAAAACAGCCAATTAGGCTGAATGTGGTCAAAACTCTGAGTCTTCAGTCCCAAAGACAATGTTTCATTGGCCCATTAGCTTCTGTATTATTTCCACATTTTGACTAGATTTCTGAATTGTGTGTATTACTTCTTGGGGATTATCTGTCCTTTACACTGCAGGTATATAGAATTCCTGCCCCTTCACTATGTTGCCAGTGGTGTTATTTCCTCCCCAAATGTGTTGGTAAACACTCAGTGAAAAAAAATGTAAAACTGAAGAACCTCTCCCAATACACATGAAATACTTCCTAATCCATTATCTACATGGTTTAAATAAGTGGGATTATGATCACGTTGCCCAAAGAAGTCATAATATACAATTGGCTTTGCTCAAGAACTTCCAAACCAGTTCCAAACCTTTGAGTCTGGCTTATGGAGCAAAGTATAAAATTTCGCAAACTGTGCCCATCAGCACATGTCTTTTGTCACTTATGCATTGAAAGTACCTTCCCAAAATCTTCATTCATAACATTAATGCCATTTATTCCTCAAGAATAAGAGTACTTAGTCTCAACTCCTGGTAAAACAAGGAACTGTGATGCTCTTCCTTGATTGACAGCTGGTATCATCATCATAAAACTTGAGGTCCATACACTTATTCTTTTAATTTGCACTAACCATTGTATTCTACTTTTCCAAAGACAAAAAAACAAAAAACAAAACAAACAAACAAACAAAAACAACCTTGCACCTATCTGGGTTGTCTACCTACCATAAGCTTCAGTGTCCTTCAGTTTCCTGGGTTAATAACTAACTATACCTGCCTCAAAGGATTATGATTAAGAGTAAGTAAAGAGTGCACATAACGAGCATAGCAAAATATCCAGCATACAGTGTTCAACATAAGTTCTATAAATGTTAGCTTTCGTCATCATTCACTCCTGGGAATTTTAAGTGAAAAGTTTTCTTTTGAATCCTTAGTACCTACTCTAAGAACTGCCACTCTGTCTCTCTGTTAGTCCCATCTGCCCTCAACGGCCCCATTGATTCAAGGGTCCTTGGTCATGTCTTCCAAGATCTCTTCTAAACATCTGTGTCAATTAGTTGGCACTGCAAAGAGGAGATCAAAACACCTGGGCCTTGTCTGTAAAGATTCTGACAGAAATAATTAATAATATAATCCATCAGATCACCAATACCTTGAGAGTGAGGATGGAAGCCACAGGGGATAGGGGTGGCTTCATGGGCATGTGACTTGTGTAACTGCACAGGTCCCCACACTCTGAAGGGCCCCAGACTTGGTTTTATGCTCATTCAGAAATTCTCTTTGAACAATTTTCATTCTGCACAAATTATGTAGGTGGCTGCAACTGGAGATTTTTTATCAGAATGGTATAAATTGTTTTATGTTTTAAAAGAACTACTCCAGCTTTTGTGTTAAGAAGAGCCTATAGGAAAGGTAAGGGTGAAAGCAGGAAAAACAGCTAGGATGCTGTTGATATAAACAAGGTGAGAGATGATAGTGGCAAATGACACCAGGAGGAGGGGCCAGTTAGAGTCCATTTGTCTGCAGCTGCAGCTGCAGTAGGGGTGTCCAGCAATATGCCTGTCTGCAGCAGTGTCCCGGCCAGCTGGCTTGTGCTGCCCACTGTCAGTTCCTGCCCAGTTTCCACGCTGGCTGCCTATTAATCTGACAGCCCTATGCCTTTCCAATATATCTTATTTTCTTAAAAGATCAGGTAGTCGTTTTCTCTTCTTGCCTGTTCTTTTCCGGGGGACAGTAGGGGACCCTATGTTCCCCAAACTGTACATAGTAGCAAATGGGAATTTTTTTAAAAAAATCAGGGTACATTCCCCAAATCTGGATCCCTACATGGAGAAAATGAGCTGCTGATGGTAAAACAGGAAAGAAGGGCCCTAGCTAGATCAAGCATCTTCTGTGTTAGCCCACTGTAGTCAGAACTTATTATATGTTCTCTGACAGACTGCAATTAAGTAATAGGTGTAAACATTACTCCCCCCAACAAATCCGTATGGGTTCAGTACGGTAAGAGCTACTAAAATTTACATAAATAAAAAATGCATCTAAAATACCTTCAAGACCCACAGAATACATTGTTCAACTCTTGGTAAGGAAAAAGAAAAAATTAACTTTTCAGACATTTTATTATTTTAGACATATATCTAAATTTGTACAATTATCCATATTTAAGCTGGAAACTATAAAAAGAATCATCTCTATTTATTTTTCAGACAAACAGAAAATTCATCAGTCCATGCTAAGAATGGCATGACACAACCACCAGTAAGTTAAGTGCCAGCATGTTAAGTTTATACTTCCTAACCTAAAACTCTAAAAAAAATAATTTCTTCTTTTCCATGTACTCAAAAATTTCTCTGAAATGACAAAACATGGATGATACCAATTTCCAGCCTGAATGGCTTATGTCAGCTCCTTACCTTCTTCTGAAGAACATTGATTTTTCTTTCCTTCACTTCTAACATATCTTTCATGTCTCGAATCTCTCCAGCCAGTGTCCCTTTCTCTTCTGTGAGGTCCTGCAGCTGTTTTGTTTTTTTATTGAGAAAAGACTCTTTCTCTTCCAGGCGTAATCTCAGTGCATCTACCTGAAGTCAGGAAAAAGAAAGAAGATTGTGGTTTTACACAGTGGTCATCAGTAACCAGGAGGCCCGGGGAGGGAACAGGGCAGCAGTGCATCTTCTCAGCACAGCATGGTCAAACCATTGCTCATGGGCACCTCAATGCCATGCATTTTAACAGCCTGTATCCACCTCAAAGTCCTGTCGTATGTGTATCTGAACTGTGACACTTTTTTTAATATAAGGTGTATATAAAATAAGGCATTATGAAATAGTAGTATGTCTCCCTGCTGTGAAACCATTAGCTAGAAAACAAAGCACATCACTATTCCATTGCACAGGGAAGGCACAACACTGCTTGTGCTCTGCAACATCCTCCAGGAATATGGAGAACATGATGAGCCATGCCACAGATGTCTGGAAGAAGACAAACATGTAGAGAACCACTCCTGAAGGAGAAAAATACAAGCTGCCAAGAGGAAGGAAATGCTACTGGAGGAAGGAAATGCTGTGGAGATGACCACTCTCCAGTGTTATGAAAGACTGCTTTCCAAACATGTAAGAAAAAAAAAAAGGCATACAAAAAATACCTATTTCTTCTACCTTAGCTCAAAAATTAGATTATTACAATTCCTGCTTTTCAAATGTCAGTAATAGACATAAGGAAACATAAACATTATTTTTAAACTTAACATTCCAATGACCATATGCAAAAAAGGTTCACATGGATAATGTGAGGTTTTGGGGTGATACAAAAATTTAATCCTCACCCTCCATACCAGGCATTTGATAGACAGTAGTTACATCAAAAATCAAGTAGTGATGGAAGCATGTTATTTAGAGATATCAAAATAACCAGGCAAAAGGAGTTGAAAACAGGTTGTCTTGGGGAAGGAAAAATGGGGTAGAGGTCTGCTGTATCTGTTCACAAATCTTGTTGAGTAGTTTTTTATACTATACTACCAGCAAGTAAAATTTGGATGAAAAAAAAAACACAAAAATTAAGGGAAAATGAGGTGAGAATACCATAATAAGCCAAAATAAATAGTTTTGTAAATACTGTCAAGACAGAGAATCAAAAGGCAACTTGGAACACTGGAAAGAGGACACTTTGGTTTTAGGTTGGATTCTGCTTCTATCCAGCTATGAGAATCAGGACAAATAACTCTCACTCCCCCCTCCCCACCCAGCCCTCCAGCCTCAGTTTCCCCATCCATAAAACAAAGAGGTTGGAACCCCCTAAGTATCTGACGTTTTATGATTTTAAAGGCAAGATCAGTCTTAGGTAGATCAGGGAAGAAATGATGATATTAGAGATTTTAAAAAGTTATCAGAGTAGAATCTCCTTTTCTTACCCCCTTCCAAAAAAGAAGCACCAAAGCTGTGTTTCTAAAGGTCAAAGGTGATGAGAGGTTGGTGAGTAGAGAGTTTCTCCAGTTTCTATCCCAGGGAGGTGGATGAAGCAGGGAGGTCTCCACAAGGGAAGGGGTGAAACAGTGCTTATAAAGCCCTGTTGGCAGAATGACCCTGACCACATTATGAGACAGGATGGACATTCTGTGACTGCACAGGGCAAAAACAGCAGATTCCTTAAATATCTGATAGTTGTGCTTCTTCTTACCTAGGGGCCATGGAAATCTAGCAGCTGGGATGTGAGAGGGATACTCATGTCCTAGGGATCTTCCCTTGACTAAAAGAAAATTCATGCCAGTTGCACTAAAGCTTCAGCATCCCAGATTCTCAAGATTGTTTAAACATCCCAGATTGTTTAAAGTCATCTCTTAATTCCCTTGCCTTTGGAGATGTGTCAAGTAAGAAATTGCTGAGGCTGAGGTCAGAGAGGTTTTTTCCTGCTTTCTCCTCTAGGGTTTTGAAGGTTTCCTGTTTCACATTCAGGTCCTTTATCCATTTTGAGTTTATTTTTGTGTATGGTGTAAGAAAGGGGAGGGTTGGTGATGGGTACTTAGGAGGGCACCTGTTGGGATGAGCACTGGGTGTTGTATGGAAACCAATTTGACAATACATTTCAAATTAAGACAATAAAATATAAAGTCATCTCCATCTACCAACCCAAAATAACATCAATAGTTCTCTTTGGGTTTTCACCCTATCTGGAAAAAAATGTGATTTTTAGTTTATACATAAAGGATGGCATTTGGTAGGTTCTTTGGAAATTGGCAGGACATGTTGAGCACTCCTGATTATAGTAGTGGCTATAAGGGGTCACATTCCATTGAAAAGATTTCCCACAGGCTGACTAGGATTCAGTGTGAATTTGAGAAGAAACTGTGGTCCTATGAGCCCTACATTCTAGCTATCAAACATGGATGGTCTGTATCTGGACTAGAGGAAATGTCTAACATTCAAAACTTTGACGTAAATAAATTACAATTTGGGAGGTAGTAACAGATGCTGGAAAGAGTTTAGAAAAAGAGACTCTGCACTGATGAATAATATGCTTAAAATTTACTGTGCCTTCTCACATGTGTGATCTATCAGTGCCCTGCCTCATCTTCCTGAACCTAGAAGAGACAAAACTCTGGCTGTAAGAATATCTCTCCTCCAAGAATAAAATAGAGACCAAGGATGGCCATGGTCAGCACACTGCTCGCAAACATCCAAATTCTACATGGCAGGAGGGAGCCTGTGCCAGCTAAGGTCTTCTGTTGGGAAGTTTATTTTCCATACACCCAAATGCATTTATTTAGCTTCAAAGGAATTTGAATCACGACCTTCAATCACTCCAGTCTATCCTCATAGCTTTGCAGTCTCCTGGAATCAAGAAACAAGGTTAAAGAGTCTTTTTTTAAAACAAAACTTTGACCTGAACTGTATCCAATTCTCAACCAACATTAGACCAGTTTGCAGTAAGCAAGTATGACATCATTTCTAAAATCAAATTTTAACTTCCAGATGGTACAAAACCACAAGCAGGCACAAAGGCCTCCTGATGCACAGAAGTTTAAATACAGGGACGATCGGGCAAGAAAGAATACAGTCTATCAAAAATTAGAATATGTACTTCCAAACTGGGTCCCCTTCACAAATATTCTGATTTCACTCAACAGTGTACATCATTTATAAAGGAATCAGAAAAGCCTTGAAGGTTAGATTATATTCCAACATCAGGTAGAGACATAAAAGTTAAAATGTTTGGGAATATGAAATACCTTTCTCTGCCTCTTCACTCAACACCAAATAATTTTAAGGGCCTTAACTCTCTCTCTTAAACTTTGGCAGTTGACTCAATAATAAAACTTGGCAAAGCAAAGAGCACCATCATTTCCCAGAAAAACAAAAGAAAATTAGAACTGTATGATATAGTCAATGCACAAAGACCCATAGGTTGAATTTCCAATTTTTACATATGACTTAACCGCATGGGAACTAGTCACCTAATGTTAAAACTAGGACAATCTTGGGGCGCCTGGGTGGCGCAGTCGGTTAAGCGTCCGACTTCAGCCAGGTCACGATCTCGCGGTCCGTGAGTTCGAGCCCCGCGTCGGGCTCTGGGCTGATGGCTCAGAGCCTGGAGCCTGTTTCCGATTCTGTGTCTCCCTCTCTCTGCCCCTCCCCCGTTCATGCTCTGTCTGTCTCTCTCTGTCCCAAAAATAAATTAAAAACGTTGAAAAAAAAAAAAAAAAAACTAGGACAATCTTTTCATTTTAGGAGAATTACTCATTTCCTTCTGATCCAGTTGTATGAATTATTTGTGTGTGTGTGTGTGTGTGTGTGTGTGTGTGTTAAGAGCATGTAACATATGAAAATTTAACCTTTTATCTGGCAATATAAAGCATGAAACATTTGTTATCACTTCAGTTCCAGTTAATAACTTGAAAGAAAAGGACCATGGCAATAAAATTGGCAAAAATTGCCAAAATCGGAGTTAAATATTATTAATCTTGATGTCAGCACCCAGGAATTATAACCAGTTCCAATGGTGAGGTATGTTTCTATACATAAGCCTCCCGACCTTTATGCTGTATTTTACATAGGTTTCAGAAACAGTTTCAATGTTGTGACAAAACACTAAGTGCTACTCGATGTGCCATAAATAATTTTTTAAAATCAAACGGTTCATTTCAATCTTAAAATGACTACAGCAACACTTGAGAAAATAAAAAAAAAAAAAGAAAGAAAACCCTTGAGAGAGAAAAAGGGTCCACTTGAAAATTTTCACAGATTAAATACTACTTACTTGACAACACTTCAGGAATTGAATAAACATGCTATCACAAAGAAAAACTTTAAAAGAAAATGAAACTGGAACACTCACAAAACTCCCAATACGGTTTTATTTCACATTCAAAACTTCGTTTGTTTGTTTTTCCTGATAGTAGACTTGGATGAAGGGTATATTTGAATTTGATTCAACTTGCAATCATTCAAATGGGGGACAGTTTCAAAGTTGAAAGTATGCATAATGTATACAGCCTCCGAAGACACAAACACTAAAAATAACCTAAAGCTTGCTGTGGTAGTAAGTACTAGTTCTCACTCACAATCCAATTCTCCTGTCCTTCCTGAATACAGGGAAGGTCTCCCTTCCCAGCCCCTTGCAGGAATATGGGTCTGTGTGTTTTATTCATGAAATGTAAACAGGAGTGACATATGTCAGTTCTCATCCATGCCAGCCCCACACTCTTTCCCTTCCTCAGAGATCTTGAAGGCTACATTTTCCAGATAGTGGAGTTACAAGATGGCAACCCCCCCATAAATCAGTATTCTCAGTGGACCACGAGAAGCAGGGTAACTCCCCATGTTCTGCTGCTCCAATTCTCAACCCTCAACATGGGTTGTTGGACTTACAATATGATGTGATATGATGTGTTGAACCACTCTGAAACGATTATAACTTCAACTGGTTTTGCTAGGGAATGGGCACCTTAAAACTAGAAAGGTTTGCTGGTCTTAGAGATTGCTATAAACCTAAAAGAAAAAGGACCAATATTCCTCCCTCTACTCCTTCTATGTGTCGGACCTCAAAATCTACTTTCCCCTATTCTTTCACCCCAAATCCAGAGAAGGGGAAAAAACGATGGAGAGCCAAGGACAGAGCTAAATGGAGCAAGTAGCAGAACCCTGGGGAGTGGACACTGAGGTCAAAGTTCAAGATCTTGGGAGCAGAAAGAAAGACTGAAGAGGAAGAGCCCCCTTAAGCCCAGTGGCTTGAACTTCCATCTGTACAGACAAGTGGCCCAAGTGGACAACTGTTTTGCAAAAGTCTCTGCACTGCAAATATGTATGTTCAAGTAACTTACGGTAATGGCCATGGACTTACCCACAGGCCTTCCAAACGTCAGGAATACAACAAAGGTGTTAGAAGCAAAATGAGGATAATAACAATACCTCCTTCATCAAGTTATTTGAGGATTAAATTAAATAACATGTAATGCACTTAGCACAATGCCTGGCACCTAGAAACACTCAATAAATCTTTGCTATTGTTATTATATTTTACTATTCTGCTTTCTACAATTTCTAACCCAGTGATTTATATACTGTAGGAATGCAATAAAGGTTGCTAATCAGCAGCCCTAGGAAAAGTAGAGACTCAGCAAATAAGATTCTGTGCTCCAGCATGTACCAGGGTGTTACACTGTCTGTCATTTACTTTAAAATATTCCAGCATACACTGTACGATATGTGTATGTGTGGAGGGGTCTATGGCTGGGTGGCTGGAGGGGTGTATTTCCCAAATGGGAATGAATTCTCCAGGGGTAGTTAATTAGCCTATGACAAACTTTAATTAAAAGCTGACATGCCAGAGTCAGCTACCAAAAGTGCCAAGATATTCTTTATATTTGATGAACACCTGAAATTTGGTCAATTAACATAATTGATGTGAGGATTGATTTTCCCTTGGAGATGTGAGTAGTGTTTGAGATGTGTGGATTGGTTAGAAATGCTGCCCAAGTACTCCTACTCTTCCAGGAACAAAATTTAAGATGGTGTGTCCAATGGAGAAATGATGTAAGTCACATCTGTAACTTTAAACTTTCTAGTAGCCATGTAAAAACAAGGAAAAATAAACAGATAAAATTACTTTTAATAATTGTTTAATTTGACCCACTATATCCAAAACATTATTTAAACTGTAATCAATACGAAAGATATTAATGAGGTATTATTATACATTCTTTTTTTTTTCTTTAAAATCCAACATCTATTTTACCCTTTCAGCAAATCTCAATTAGGACTAGCCACATTTCAGGTGCTCAATAGCCACATACAGTTCATAGCCACCATATTGGACAGTGCAGGACTATGAATCTAGTAAGCCCAAAAGTTTCAACCCTTAGATTTCAATCTCTGTTGCATATAAATGCTTCAGGGAGGATTCTGGCCCAACAGCAAGCAAGGCTGGCTGAGCTCTGCCCAGAAAATATCATCACATTGACCTAGCTAGTATAAACCCCTTTTGGCCTCAAAAGGACAGAGAGCTAGAACTTGAAGGAGCACTCTGAGAAGCTGTGATGTACTACCAGAAGGCAAAGTCATGGGGTAGGAATCCTATAGCCTTCCTTTCTCTCACCATCAGAGGTTATTGATCTTTACCAAAGAGAACCACACAATGGTCAATGACCTAACTGGCTTGGTGATTCTATTGACATAGTTTTTCTGCAGTTTTGTTAAAAAGAATTCAGAATAATCATTTCTTTTAAAAAATCTTTCACACTAATCCCTAATTATAGCAAAAGCCGCCTTTAAGAAAAAAAAAAATGTCCTTCAGCAGCCGCACTATCAAACACCAGCAATATAGATGAGGGTGTGTCCATCTCTTCTCCTATGCTTGGTCAGGTTATGCCCTTCTACTCTTGGATTTCCACAGCTATTTTTATTTCAGATTTCTTCTTTCTATAGGAGCTTTTAAAAAATCTACACTAACTATAATTACTTATTCATTCATTTAACAAATATAGAGAAGTGATTTTGTGTCAGGCACTGTTCTATGTTAGAGATACAACCTTTTAACAAGACCATCAGGTCTATGGCTTATTGAACCACATATTTGTGAAGTTGGGGGTAAGGTAGAGCAAACAAGTTATTACATCAATATAATTAGTAAACACAATTTTTAGGGTAAGTGGAAAGTAGTACAAATATAAAATCTAAAAGCTTATGTAAAATCTTTATAAAAAACTGGAATAACAAAAGGCTATTTTGTGGGTATTTGTGTTTATTGGTGAAAATGTATATGTGTGTATTTGTATGTATACAAAATAATAAAATTAATGATTTAATAAATATAAGCTATTGTAAATCAAACCTGGGCATGCAGTTTAGTATTCAGTAAAATGGTTTATTTAACCAATAGCTACGCTTTACTGTGCAATCTTGGAACACCAAATGGTCTTCACTGATCTTTAAATAAGTTGTGCTTTATACCTGTTCCACTACTTTCAAGATAATTTTGGATTTTAATAAATCTGGGTCTTTAAAAAAAGCCTTGTGATACTAATAAGTTATGAACAGATGAGGTATTTTCTCTTTTAAAAACTTATTTTCCAGCTTTGTCCATTAAAAAGGCTTAGAAAAAGTGACTGCCTCCATAGCAATAAGCACTCACCCAAAATGCCTAGACTGTGGTCTCTAAAAACCATACCTCACTAAAAGAAATCAGTTTCATTGTAGAAATGATTAATTTTATATCTGTGGCAAGGAACATACAAAGTGAATATAGAATAGTTTGTTGAATCAGAAAGCAAGGAAATTACTACAGATTAAATAGTCTTTTTATTGGCCAAGGATGGGACAATTGGATGATTGGTCGTATAAACAAACATCAGGGGGCAGGAGCAGAGTCTGGGGCTAGGTAGGGAGCTACACTAGTCAACCAATCAACCAGAGAGATAATAGCTGCCACAACAAGGATGGAGATGTGATGGAGAGGAAGACTGTGGCTGTGCTTGAGACATATTTTGAGATACAATCAAGAGGCAGCTGGCAGAACTGAGGGTTTGCATGTAGAGGGATGAAAGGAAGGGAAGAATCCAAAATAACTCCTGGGCTACTGGCTGGAGCAACTCTTTAAATAATGCAATTACTGCATCTGCAGGGAAAGACTGGGAAGTCTCAGATTTGAGGGGCAGGAAATCAAGAGGCTGGGATTAGGTTCTACATAGTTTGAGATGCAAGGAAACATCTAAAGGTAAATGACTATATAACTTGGAAGACCCTAAGACAATAGAACATGACTTGTAGTCTAACATACATGTAGATGAGCAGTCCTGTACTTATGTCAACATTCCTCCAGAAAACATGTACTGTACATTTACAGATTAACTCCTACTTAGATGCAGCTGAGACCAAGTTAATAAACACTTATAAAGAGATGACATCTATATAGTTGAAAACCAAGAGAAAACCCTTTCCTAAAAAGATCTCTGGGTGGCTTTTTTTTCTGAGTTTTATTTATAAGGTCTCTCTTCTCCACACAGTCATGAGTAACAAGAGACTTGATCATTTCTGTTATGCCCTTAAGTTCTTCAAGGCGACTAGCTAATGTCAATGATGTATTATTCTCCTATTGGTCACTGCAGTCAGTAGGTTAATACTCCCTGGGAGGAAAAAATGGGGTGGGGGGACGCCTATATGATCCACTTCTGTGGGCTGGCTTTCCTTTAGCAACCAAAAGCTTATACATTTGACCAAGGAAAAAACCTAGATTGTATTTTAAGATATTTAGATAGCACAAAATGAAACAATAATGGTTGTATTATAAAGTGCTTCATATTTTAAACTATACCTTTCTCTTAAATTATAAGTATGTTCCCTTATACAATTTCAACTCAAAAAATAAAATTCAGGGATATTTAGTATTGCATAACCACATGCTGTGCTTATAAAAGTTAAGTTACAATCACCAACTTGTTAATAACACAGTTGAGATTTTCAGGTTGTAAAGATGCATTTTGTCTTACCTACCTGTCACAAAATTATACCCAAGACCTACATACCACCTACTTGAAGAAAACAATGCTCAGTTAAGAGTGCTTCATATCACCTACATGGAAGAATTCATATCATATGCGGGTTAATAATCCAGCCAACTTTATAAAGCCTGTTTTCATACTTAAGTTTTTGGCTACTTCTTACACTAAAATTAGGTGGTTTTAAGTGACTAGTCCAAAGTTCAAAATTTAATGTTCAGTTCAGTTCCAGCAAATTTCTGAAAACACATGGGAATTGTAACTCATGTGTTAATACTTAAAGTTTTTGTTAATAAAACTTCCAACACTAACCTTACCTCACTGAACTTACCTCACTGGTTTTTATGCTCACTATAAAACTATAGCTGTCATAATATTTTTGAATTACTACAAAAGGAAGTAAGCCATTCCAAAGTCAATGTTATTTTGCAACATGATGATAGTTATAAATTCAAAATACTTAAAACCAATTTGCAAACCTATCAATCTTAGTAACTCCTAACATTTAAAAACCCCATCTTCAAAACATTTATTATTATCAAAAAAACAAGTTTAAGAAAATACCATGTATCATTCATATTGCATTTTCCCTTCAAGTGAGCACATTATATTTAAACATGAAGATACATTTTAACATAAAATTTTAAAATATTGGTTCTATTTAGATATGCCATGAACTTTCTAAATTATCACTGAAGCCCAAAGAACTTAAATCACTAATAATTTAGTACCAAGATTTAAGCAATAATTTTGTGATCTCAATTCAGTGCTTTTCAGTAAATCCAACTAAGTAATTTCCATCTGGATATGCTTAACATGTTTGTCAATAATTGACAAATTAAGAACTGTAGTCATTTTATTTAAAAGAGAATTAAATCCACATTTCAAAGTTTAAAGACTCAGACTCCAGGAGGATGGGCACTTGTGTTCAAGGATCCATGAATTTGCTACAAGAATTGTTTTATGTTGTCTTTTATTTTCAATGATTATCTCAAAAGCTAAAATGAACTTATTCTGAATCATGTAAATAACTCCTTATACCCAATAATTGTTAAGAGATTTCACTATCTGCCTTTGTGTTTACATTTAAGATTCCTCTGGGGTGAAGTGGAGAAAGCACAGAAGGGCTTCTTACTGCTCTTATATATTCCCTTCAAATCTTCACCATCAGACATCAAAGTGACCATGCAAACAAGAAGTTCATCAGAATTACAGAAACAACAATTGGCGAGGAAAGCAGGATATCACACAGTACACCACTATGCAGACCTCCTGAACTAGCATCTGAGTTATAGCAGTTGGCACCATATTTATATCAAGTATCAATTAATGTCCAGCAAACAATCCTTCTCTAGATAAAGTTAATAAATGTCATTAGTTTAAATTTTATAGGCTTTGGCATCATATTTCCATTTAGTGTATAATTTTGATTTGGCATCATAGTTCTGTAAGAGTTATAATTACCTTTGTGCCTAATTAAGTAGCATAAGTAACAATTATTACATTAAGAAATACTCAAAGTCTACAACATTCTTTTCATTTTTTCCTTTTAAAAGGAATTTCTTGGGGCGCCTGGGTGGCGCAGTCGGTTAAGCGTCCGACTTCAGCCAGGTCGCGATCTCGCGGTCCGTGAGTTCGAGCCCCGCGTCGGGCTCTGGGCTGATGGCTCGGAGCCTGGAGCCTGTTTCCGATTCTGTGTCTCCCTCTCTCTCTGCCCCTCCCCCGTTCATGCTCTGTCTCTCTCTGTCCCAAAAATAAATAAAAAACGTTGAAAAAAAAAATTAAAAGGAATTTCTTCCCAAATGTGAGACACACTGCTCTAAGTAAACAGTACTTGTTCTTTGAGATCCTCCTGGGTGTTGTGAAAATATTAAATGGAGGGAGTAGTGGAAGTGTGTTCCAAGATCAAGCCAAATGGGGAAATGTAGCTAGTTCTCCTGATTTTAGGCAGACATTAGCATACTAAAGTTCTGACATCCCATAACAAAGATCTTATACCTAACTCACCTTTTCCTACATCAATTTAGCCACAGAACCCATGTTTTTCTAAAACACATAATAATAATCTTCAGAAATGTTTTGGAAAAGGCACCTGGATGACTCAGTTGGTTGATTGTCTGACTTCAGCTCAGGTCATGATCTCATGGTTTGTGGGTTTGAGCCCCACATCCAGCTCTGTGCTGACAGCTTGGAGCCTGGAGCCTGCTTTGAATTCTGTGTCTCCCTCTCTCTCTCTCTGCCCTGCCCCCCTCACACACACACACACACACACACACTCTCTCTCTCTCTCTCTCAAAAATAATAAACAAGCATTAAAAAAAAAACAAATGTTTGTTCTTGAGTATGTTTCAGGCATCAAATTTTAAGGCATGGCATGGATATGAGGTGAAATGCAGACACACCACCGGATTAGATTCAGAAGGCACTGGTTCAGGGTCAACTAAATATTTTCAAGATGTGCTCTGTGACTCATACTGTTAGGTGATGCACCATAGTGTCTTATGCACTCCTCAGGGCTACCTGTGAGAGAGGTATTGTTTATAAGTAAAAACACTGAAGCTTTGAGGGCTTATAAGACTAACTCAGTAGACTGCATTAAAGTCCCATCTTCTGGTTCAAGATCCACTCCACTAGTCTGCCTCCAGGTTCATTTGTGGCTCTGCGGGCACCTGGAGATGGGGCCTTTGGGGAGGTCACTTGCTTCTCAGGGACTCAGCTACCTCCTCTAGCACAATTTTGCTCAATGGCCTCTAACGTCATCACCTACCTCAACTTTCATGATGTCTGAAAGCGAGTGATCCAGATATTAAAACATATTTATTAAAAATTTTTTTAATGTTTATTTATTTTTTTTAACGTTTTTATTTATTTATTTATTTTTATTTATTTATTTTTTTTTTTACGTTTTTATTTATTTTTGAGACAGAGAGAGACAGAGCATGAACAGG
Organism: Panthera uncia; assembly: GCF_023721935.1. Taxonomy (NCBI): domain Eukaryota; kingdom Metazoa; phylum Chordata; class Mammalia; order Carnivora; family Felidae; genus Panthera; species Panthera uncia. The sequence continues at coordinate 23,230,303 of NC_064816.1, forward strand.
GGAGGGGCAGAGAGAGAGGGAGACACAGAATCGGAAGCAGGCTCCAGGCTCTGAGCCATCAGCAAAGAGCCCGACACGGGGCTCGAACTCACGGACTGCGAGATCGTGACCTAAGCCGAAGTCAGACGCTTAACTGACTGAGCCACCCAGGCGCCCCTAATGTTTATTTATTTTTGATAGAAGGAGAGCACAAGTGGGGGAGGGAAGACAGAGAGGGAGACATAGAATCCAACGTAGGCTCCAGGCTCTGAGCTGTCTGCACAGAGCCCAATGCAGGGCTTGAACTCATAAACCATGAGGATCATGACCTAAGCTGAAGTCAGATGCTTAACCAACTGAGCCACCCAGGCGCCCCTAAAACATATTTTAAAACTTTGGTAACTAAAAGAGTTTGGTATTGATGCAGAAAGAAAAGGAGGAAGTCACGTACTTAAGGACTTACAAAATAGAGTCACATACTTATGGAAATTTAGTATATGATAAATGCAAGATTTAGATTCAATAGAGAAAATATGGATTATTTAATTAATGACTGAAAACTATCCATTTACAAAAATAATAAAGGTAAAGCCTTACCTATCTCCTTATGACAAAAATAAACTCCTAATAAAGAATTAGATGTAAAAAAAATTAAACTATGAAAATTCTACCAAAAAATATGGGGCTCTTCTTATTTCTGAAATACAGTAGTCCCCTCTGGTCTGCAGGGATATGTTCCAAGAAACCCAATGGATGCCTGAAACCATGGATAGTACCAAATTTTATATATACTGTTTTTTCCCATCTCTCTCTCTCTCTCTCTCTCTCTCTCTATATATATATATATATATGGGAAAAAACATAGTATATATAAATATATATATATGGGAAAAGCATAGTATATATAAATATATGGGTATATATATACATACATCATACCTACATGCACATACATACCTATGATAAAGTTTAATTTATAAATTAGGCACAGTAAGAGATCAACAACAACTAATATTAAAATATAACAATTATAATATATAATAACACTTATGTCAGTGTGGTCTTTCTCCTCTCTCAAAATATCTTTTTCTATTATAATCACCCCCTCAGCTTATGATGACATGAGTTGATAAAATGCCTACATGGTAAGATGAAGTGAGGTGAATGATGCAGGCATTGTGACACAGCACTAAGCTACTATTGACTTTCTGATGTTATGTCAGAGGAGGATCATCTGCTTCCAAACAGCGGTTGACCCTAAGTAACTGAAACCACGAAAGCAAAACTGCAAATAAGCAGAGGGGTGGAGATGAATATCTATAGAAGTACTTTCTAAGCAAGAGAAAAAGTTTGAATACCATAAAAGATACACAAATAAGATTAAATACAAATTAAAATGTCTTCATGAAAAAAGGCAAAAGGCAAACTGTAGAAGATATCTGCAAAAGCCAAATGTAAAATGCAACATGGGTTCCAGTAGGTATAATACGTTTCCTTGGGAATAACAGAAGCAATATGTGCTTGTGTGTGCACAGAATATTTTTGGAAGAACACATGAGCAAATAAGTAAGAGTTTATTAAATGCCTACTACATGCTAAGTTATAGAAGTGATAAAAACAAGGATTAAATTAAGATTAGTCAATTCTACTTGTAAGCCAACTATAGTATCCCACTGACTGCTATGGGGACCTCAGAATAAGGTAAATCCAATCAGGTCCAGAGCTCCCAAAAAATCAACTGATCATTTGCCTTTCAAACTGACCTCTTATCATGGCAGAAATGCTGCAGTTAGAGGAACAGGCAAGGACAGTCTTTCCTGGAAGAATTATATATGGTGGTACATATTATAATTGCTATGACTATCTGTGTGTGTGTGTATACATATACATATACATATACATATACATATGTATATATGTATATGTATACATACATACATATATGTATATATACACACATATGTGTGTATATATATACATATATGTATGTATGTATACATATACATATGTATATATGTGTGTGTATATATATACACACACACACACACACACACATATACATATACACACACATATATATATACACATTGTTGGAAGGCAAGTTAAATAGTTACACACCGAGGCTCTTAAACTAGACTCCTCAAATTCAAATCTTAACCTTCCACTTATTCACCATAACTTAGAGAAAGACACAATCCCCCAAAACTTAAGTTTCCCAGTCCATAAAGTGAGGATAATAATTGTACTATTCTTTTTAAATTTTTTCTTAATGTTGATTTATTTTTGAGAGAGAGAGTGCAAGGGGAGAAGGGCAGAGAGAGAGGAGACACAGAATCTGAAGCAGGATCCAGGCTCCGAGCTGTTGGCACAGAGCCTGATGCGGGGCTCAAACCCATCAGCTATGAGATCATGACCTGAGCCAATGTCACATGCTTAACTGACTGAGCCCCCCAGATGCCTGGATAATAGTGCTGTTCTATAAGGTTTCACTGAATCATGACCTACAGGGTCATGCACTAAGAAATAAATAGAAACAATCAATGAAGAGTAGCTGCTGTTTAACAGTGAATGGTAATAATTTTAATTATTTAAATAATTATTTATTTTAATTAATAATAATTATTTAATTATTAATAATGTTTAACAGTGAATGGGTGATTACTAATCACCCATATATGATTAATAAATTTAGTCACTGGAGTGCTGTATGCTAATATTCTAGCAGCTATCATTAAAAGTTAATCATACTGACAAGAATTATGGGAACATTAGTTAACACCCTTATGTAGTTTCATGTGACCATCTAGCACTTTGGGACAGGTAGAGATGCTACCCTCCATTTTATAAGGCTTAAAGCCACACAGCTTGCAATGGCAAACCTGAGACTTGAGCCCACCCATGTCTATCAGACTCCAAAGGGCCTGCTCTGAAACTCATGCTCAGAAGGAGGAAAGCTGTAAATATGTGAACAGTATGAACGACAACCACAGGAATGAAGAGGAATATAGCATGAAGCCAAAAAAAAAAACAAAAGAAAAAAAGGTCATTGGTAAAATTATAGTATGTATTTTATCCTTTCTGATATATTGGTATTGGTAGGTATTGTTTATAGGTGAAAACACTGAGGCCTGAGGGGTCTCCAGGCTAACATGGTAGAACTACAATTTATAGATATATTTATGATATACTTATACTTTATATAATATATGCTTATATAAAGTATGTTTATGTATCATATATTATATTATATATAGTATATAATTATACATTAATTATATATAATATACCTTTACATGTAAATAATGATATAATATAAAATTAAAAGATATTATTTTGGGTGCCTGGGTAGCTTCAACAGCGAAGCAACTGACTCTTGATTTTGGCTCAGGTCATGATCTCACAGTTGGTGGGATCAAGCCCCACATTGGGCTCTGCGCCACTGATAGCATGGAGCCTGCTTCGTATTCTCTCTTTCCTCTCTCTCTGCACCTCTCCCCATGTACTTGGCTCTCTCTGTGTCAAAAATTAGTAAATAATTATTAAAAAAAAAATAAAATAAATAACAAAATAACATAAAATAAAATAAAATAAAATAAAATAAAATAAAATAAAATAAAATATAATATAATATAAT
>NC_064816.1:23234315-23353265 GCF_023721935.1 Panthera uncia
AGACCTGGATGGAGAATAGAACTATTATTTGCTGCCATATATTATATCTTATATGGCATATAATATATGGCAGCAAATAATAGTTCTATTCTCCATCCAGGTCTAAAATGCCCTGAACATTGCAGCATGTCCCAGAGAGATGGCATTCACTGACAGACAACTGTGGTAACAAAGGAACTGGCTGATGACATTTCCCCCCTACACCCCTCAGCATAAGCACAGGTCCATCTGCAGAAACCAGCGCAGTATAGATGCACATCACCTAATTTGCTTACACTAAGCCCCACATCCCATGCTCCAGTGGAACTGCACCTCCTAGTCATGCTTGCCTCAGTCCCAACACAGCAGGTTCCCTCCCCTAGAAGACCAGCCCAAATGCCTGCTCACACAGCATCTCCTTATAGGGGAGTTTTGTGGAGCCTCAGTTCTGGTGGCGTCAACAGGTCTCAATTCACAAGAAGACCAGAGTACACCTACTTAAAACATGCCATATCCAGGCCAGGGACCTAACTAACACTGCTCACAAAAAGCAAAGAGAGACTCTGCAGATGACTGACCTGAAGGATAAAGCGGCCAGGGCAAAACAGCAGAGCACATGCAGCACACACTGGAGACACTTCCAGAAGTGCCAGACCCTGGAGAACCACACAACAGGGCACTATAGGACCTCTTCATGAGGCCATTACCCTCAGGAACAGGAGATGTAGCTGACTTTCCTAACACATAGAAATAGACATAAAGACTTAAAGTGAGAAGACAGAGGAATTTATCCTGAATGAAAGAACAGGACAAGACCATGCCCAGAGATCTAAGCAAAACATATATAAATAACCTGATGATAGAAAATTTAAAGTAATGATCATAAGGATACTCACTGGACTTGAGAAAAGAGTATTAGATATGAGAGACCCTTAACAAAGAGATAATGAATAACATAGCAGAGATAATGGGCTAAATAAAAGAAATGAGAAACATACCTAAAGGAATGAATAGCAAGACAGAAGAAGCAGAGGAACGAATTAGTGACCTAGAATACAGAGTAATGTGAAGTACTCAAGCTGAACAAAAGAGAAAAATATAATGGTGCAAAATGTGAATAGACGTAGGGAACTCAGTGATTCCATGAAAGATAATATATTCATATTATAGGAGTCCCAGAAGAAGAAAAGAGAGAGAAGGGAACAAAAAATTTATTTGAAGAAATAACAGCTGAAAATTCCCCCAATCCGGGGAAGGAAACAGATATCCAGATCCAAGAGACACAGAGAACTCCCATCAAAATTAACAAAAGCAGACCCACACCAAGACATATTGTAATTAAATTGGCAAAATATAGTGATAAAGAAAAACTTTTAAAGCAGCAAGACAAAAGAAGACAGTAACTTACTAAGGAAAACCCAAAAAGCTAGAGGATTTTCAGCAGAAACTTTCTAAGCCAGAAAGGAGTAGCATGATACATCCAAAGTGCTGAATGGGAAAAATCTGCTTCTTGAAGTAGGTCTGTATTGCCAAGAATACTCTATCCAGCAAGGCTACCATTCAAAGCAGAAGGAGAGATAAAGGTTTCTCTGACAAAGAAAAACTAAAGGAGTTCATGACCACTAAACCAGCCCTGCAAGAAATATTAAAGGGGGCTTTTTGAGTGGAAAGAAGAGACCAAAAGTAACAGTATAAAGGTAGGAAACACAAAAGTAGTAAAAATGAATATTTGTTTAAAAAATAAGTCAAGGAACCCATAAAATGAAAGGATGTAAAATATAAAAACATTTCCCTAAAACATGGGAAGAAGAGGAGCAAACAATGGATTCAAATCTAAACAACATCAACTAAATGTAGACTATTATATGCAGAAGAGGTTATATACAAACCTAATTGTAACCATATATCAAAACCCACTAAGAAATATGCAAAAAATAAAGAGAAAGAAATTCAAATACATCACTAAAGAAAATCAGCAAACCATGAAAGAGAGAAATGAGGGAAAGAATCAGAAAAAATCTCCAGGAACAGCCACAAAACAAGTAACAAAATGGCAATAAATACATATCCATCAATAATTACTTTGAAAGTAAATAGACTAAATGCTCCAGTCAAAAGACATAAGGTGAAAGAATGGATACAAAACAAGACCCATCTATATGCTGCTTAAAAGAGATTCATATTAGACCTAAATATGCCTTAGATTGAAAGTAAGGGATGCAGGAACATCTACCATGCAAATGAATGTCAAAAGAAAGCTGGAGTAGCAACACTTCTATCAGACAAAATAAACTTTAAAACAAAGACTGTAACAAAAGAAAAAGAAAGCTACATATAATAAAAAAGAGAACAATCTAACAAGAAGGTATAACAATTGTAAATATTTATACACCTAATAAATAAGCACCCAGATACATAAGCAGATAATAACAAATACAAAGTAACAAATAGATAATAATACACTAATAGTAGGGGGTTTAATACCCCATTTACATCAATGGACAGATCATCTAACTAAAAAATATTAACAAGGAAACAATGGCTTTGAATGATACACTGGAACAGATGGATTTACCATATATATTCAGAATATTCCATCCTAAAACAGCAGAATACACATTCTTTTCAAGTGCACATAGAACATTCTCCAAAACAGATCACATATTAGCCCACAAAACAAGCCTCAACAAATTACAGAAGATCAAAGTCATACCATGTAGGTTTTCAGACCACAGTGCTATCAAACTAGAAGTCAACCATAAGAAAAAACCTGGAAAGACCACAAATACATGGAGGTTAAAAACATGCTACTAAACAATGAATGGGCCAACCAGGAATTCAAAGAAGAAATTAAAAAGTGTATGAAAACAAATGAAAATGAAAACACAATGGTCCAAAACCTTTGGGATAGAGCAAAAGTGGTTCTAAGAGGGAAGTTTATAGCAATACAGACCTACTTCAAGAAGCATGAAAATTTTCAAAAACAAAAACAAAAACTTAACCTTACATCTAAAGGAGTTAGAAAAAGAACAACAGACAAACCTAAAACCAGAGAAGGAAGGAAATAATAAATACTATAACAGAAACAAAAGATATAGAAACTAAAAAAGCAATAGAGCTGGTTGTTTGAAAAAAAAAATCAATAAAACTGATAAACCTCTATCCAGACTTATCAAGAAAAAAAAATAGAAAGGACTCAAATAAATAAAGTCACAAATGAAAGAGGAGAAATAATAAATAAAATAAAATAATAATAAATATTATAAATAAATAAATAAAATAAAATCACAAATGAAACAGGAGAAATAATAACCAACAGCACAGAAATATAATTATAAGAGAATATTATGAAAAACTATATGGTAACAAATTGGACAACCTAGAAGACATGAATAAATTCCTAGAAACATACAAACTACCAAAACTGAGACAGGATGATATAGAAAATTTGAAACAAAACAAAATGAAACGAAACAAAACAAAACTGATAACCAGCAAAGAAATTTAATCAGTAATCAAATAATTCCCAAAAAACAGAAGTCCAGGATCAGATGGCTTCACTGGCAAATTCTAATAAACATTTCAAGAAGAGTTAATACCGACGTTTCTCAAATTATTCCTATATATATATAGAAGGATATTATTCCTTTATAATACTAATAATAGTATATAATATATAGTATATAATATATAGTATATATATTATATTATATATAGTATATATATTATATTATATATTATATATAATAATTATAATATAATATAATTCCTCTATAATACTGTTCTGTACTACAGGACAGTATCTCTGATGAACATAGATTAAAAAAATCCTCAACATATACTTGCAAACAGAATTCAATAATATATTTAAGAAATAATTCACAATCAAGTGGAATTTAATCGTGGGTTGCAAGGGTGGTTCAAACATGATACATCACATCAATAAAAGAAAGAATAAGAACCACATAATCATTTCAATAGCCACAGAACGAGCATTTGACAAAATACAATATTCACTCATGATAAAAACCCTCATCAAAGTAGGTTTAGAGGGAACAGACCTCAATAATAAAGGCCATACATGAAAAACCCACAGCTAACATTATTCTTTTTTTTTAATGATTATTTATTTTGAGAGAGAGAGACAGAGAGAGAGAAGGAGTGGGGAGAGGGGCAGAGAGAGATGGAGAGAGAGAGAATCCCAAGCAGGCTCCATGCTGTCAGCACAGAGCCCAATGAGGGGCTTTATCTCACAACTGTGAGATCATGACCTGAGCTGAAGTCAAGAGTTGGACGCTTAACCAACTGAGCTACCCATAGCATCATCCTTAATGGAGAAAAACTGAGAGCTTTTCCCTTAAGATGAGTAATAAAATAAGGATGTCTACTCATACCACTTTTATTCAACATAGTACTAGAAGTCCTAGCCATAGCAGTTAGACAACAAAAAGAAACAAAAAGAATCCACATCAGTAAGGAAGAAGTAAAACTTATCACTATTTGCAGGTAACATTACTATGTATAGACAACCTGGAAGATTCCACCAAAAAACTGCTAGAGCTGATAAACGAATTCAGTACAATCGCAGGAAACAATATCAATGTATACAAATATGTTGCATTTCTATACACCACTAATGAAGCAGCAGAAAGAGAAATTAAGAAAACAATCCCATTTACAATTACACCAAAAATAATAAGATACCTAGGAATAAACCTAACCAAAGAGGTGAAGGACCTGGACTCTGAACACTATAAAACACCGATGGAAGAAATTGAAGATGAGACAAAAAAAATGGAAAGACATTCCACGCTCATGGATCAGAAGAACAACTATTGTTAAACTGTCAATACTATCCAAAGCAGTCTATACATTTAATGCAAACCCTATACCAACAGCATGTTTCACAGAATTAGAATAAATAATCCTAAAATTTGTATGAAACCACAAAAGATCCTGAATAGCCAAAGCAATCTTGAAAAAGAAAAGCAAAGCTTAGAGGATTCATAATTCTCAACTTCAAGTTATGTTACAAAGCTGTAGCAATCAAAATTGTAGTACTGGCACAAAAATAGACACATAGATCAATAGAACAGAATGGAAAATCCAGAAATAAACCCACAACTATATGGTCAATTAATCTTCAACAAAGCAGGAATGACTATTCAATGGGAAAAGAAAAGTCTCTTCAACAAATGGTACTGGAAAACTGGACAGCAATATGCAAAGAACCTGGACCACTTCATACACCATACACAAAAATAAATTCAAACTAAAGACCTAAATGTGAGAATTGAAACCATAAAAATCCTAAAGACAGCACAGGCAGTAACCTCTTTGACACTGGCCATAGCAAACTTCTTTCTAGATATGTCTCCTGAGGCAGGGGAAACAAAAGCAGAACTAAACTATTGGGACTATATATCAAAATAAAAAGTTTCTGCATAGCAAAGGAAACAATCAACAAAACTAAAGAAGTCTACAGAATGGGAGAAGATATTTGCAAATGACATATCCAATATGGTGTTAGCATCCAAAATACATAAAAAACTTACACCACTCAATACCAAAAAAACAAACAATCCAATTAAAAATGGGCAGAAGGCATGAACAGACATTTCTCCAAAGACATCCAGATGGCCAACAGATGCATAAAAAGATGCTCAACACTGCTCATCATCAGGGAAATGCAAACCAAAACTACAATGAGATATCACCTCTCACCTGTCAGAATGCCTAACCAACAAGAAATTAATCAAGAAGAAAAGAACAGGGGCACCTGGGTGGCTCAGTCGGTTAAGCAACTGACTTCGGCTCAGGTCATGATCTCACGGTTCATGGTTTCGAGCCCCATGTCAGGCTCTGTGCTGACAGCTCTGAGCCTGGAGCCTGTCTTGGATTCTGTGTGTGTGTCTCTCTTTCTGTTCCTCCCCTGCTTGCTCTCTGTCTCTCTGTCTCTCAAAAATAAATAAACGTTTAAAAAAATTTTTTGAAAGAAGAAGAAGCAGAAGCAGAAGCAGAAGCAGAAGCAGAAGCAGAAGCAGAAGAAGAAGAAGAAGAAGAAGAAGAAGAAGAAGAAGAAAGAACAGATGCTTACAAAGATGTGGAGAAAAAAGAACACTTGTGCACTGTTGGTGGGAATGCGAACTGGTGCAGCCACTGTGGAAAACTGTATGGAGGTTCCTCAAAAAGTTAAAAATAGATCTACCATATGATCTAGAAATTGTACTACTGGGTATTTACCCAAAGGACACAAAACCACAGAGCTGAAGAAGTACATGCACCCCAATTTTTATAGCAGCATTATCAACAATAGCCAACTATGGAGAGAGTTCAAATGCCCATCGACTGATAAATGGATAAAGATGTGGTGTGTGTGTGTGTATATATATATATCTATACACAGTGGAATATTATTCAGCCATAAAAAGAATGAAATCTTGCCATTTGCAATGACATGGATGGAGCTAGAGAGTATTATGCTAAGTGAAATACATCAGTCAGAGAAAGACAAATACCACATGATTTCACTCATGTGGATTTTAAGGGAAAAAAAGAACAAATGGAAAAAGAGAGAGAGAGAGAGACAAATTAAGAAACATACTCTTAATTATAGAGAACAAACTGATGGTTAGCAGAGAGGAAGCAGGTGGGGGAATGAGTTAAATAGGTGATGGGGATTAAGGTGATAAGCACCGGGTGATGTATGATATTGTTGAATCACTATATTGTACACCTGAAACTAATATAACACTGTATTACTATTAATTAACCGGAATTAAAAATAAATATAAAATAAAATAAAAAATAAATAAATAAAATAAAATGCCCTGAACAAAATGTCATCAATAAGAAAATCCTGCAAAATGCCTACAGATATACACTATTTATATAGTCTCATGTTGTACTCTTTCAACTTCAGCCAAATATTTACTCCTGATATAGTTTTCACAGATTTGCTTTTCAAAATAATGAAAACAGTTCTATACTAAGATATTTAGAAACATCTTTACACAAATAACTGAAGGAAAGGAAGATTCATTACTATAGTTCCATTGTAACACACACCACTAAGGTGTGTACTGAATTTAGGAACACATTTACACTTTTAATCCAAGTTGAAGCCTCACATCATTGACTTTCAAAAAGAGCATAAATGATTCTGAAATGGGTGGTAACACCAAATCCTGTGCAAATTTACTTTGGCCAGAGCAAGCAATTGTTTCTCTGTTGGGACTTGTTATAGACTCTTCCAATTTGTAAGCATTTTGTTACTAAGGAAAATGGAGTTGGAAATAAACACAGCTCCAGGAGTAAAGAAGATAATCCATCATTATATAAACCATTTAAGCCAGAAACAAGGAAATACCATGACGTTTAAAATAGTCAAGTCATGTTAAATATGTTCTTTGCTCATTTTTTTCCTTAAAGACAAAGAACCATCTCTTCTGGGTCCACCACCATTGCTCCTAAAAATATTTACCATGATCACAGCATTACTATGGCAGGGAACAAATTTTGGTGTGGAAAATCTGTTGCATCCTACAAATTTTCTGTGTGTGAGTGTGCATGCACACATGAGTATGTGTTGTACGCATGTAAATCAATTTACCATGTGAGTCCACAATATTCTAGTGTACTATTGTTGCAGCAGTGGTTTCTTTGTTTAGAGTCCTACAGTTTTAACACACAATCACAAATGACCGGCTCAAAGAGTAAAAATTGGTGATTGGAAGTTCCCACCATTTTCATATCTGTAAAATAAGGAGGCTGAACTCACTGATCCAGTTCTAACAATGACATTCTGTAATTTTATGATTCTATTTTGTTAGTTCATATTCTACAATACCGGAATTCCTTAAACCACCCACAAACTAAGAGACTGTTGTTTCTGAGCAGACTGATATCCTACAAGCAAACAGGGTCACTAGGCATTTACCTATTCAAACAGTAAGCATTTTAAGTGCAGCCTAAGGGGGGAATACAGACAGCACTTTGCATCACATTTAATCTTGCAAACAAAGTGTCTTGGAGAGAAAATAGCTAAAAATCATAGCCCTACCTTTCACAATTACCAATTTTACAGCGAGGGGGGGAAATATGCTGACAGCATCCTATCTAGCTGAAACATAAGTAATTCCCAGAAATGAGAACAGTAATCTAAAAGGAAGTACTGTCTGAGCCAGAGGGGAAAAAATATGTCTAGAAACTACAACCTTCTGATGATGAAGAAACCAAATGCACCAAGCAAGCTTGCCATTCTACTGCATCTCAAACACAAGCAAGTTCACACAAAAGACAAGATAAGTAAGGATGTTGCCCAGACAAATATATTGCCAGACTCCTTTACATCCATATCCAGGAAGAATTTGAGTCTTTTAGAAGCTGTCATCATTAACCAGAGCGGTCCCAATTTCTTCTGTAGATTAGGAAGTAGAATACAGAGGAGGGCACTTCTTCCCTCTAAGTTTCTTGACACCAGGCATTTTGGATCCTGTGGGGATCCTGAGGGGAAGCACCAGAAGCGTGCACAAATACCCCCACCCTATCCCCGAAGCATTCCCTAGAAGAAATAACATGTTTCATTGGATAAAATAATATGCTTGTATCCTATTTCCATTAAGCTTGAACTCCTTGGTCTCTTATGGAACTCTTTCAACAAGACAGTCGTGGCTCCTAGAAAGTCTGCTGTGTTCGGGGTGCCCGGATGGCTCAGTTGGTTAAGCATCCAACTCTTGATTTTGGCTTAGGTCATGATCTCACAATTCATGAGATTGAGCCCCATGTCAGGCTCCATGCTGTCAGTTTGGGATTCTCTCTCTCCCTCTCTTTATGCCCTGACCCCCACTCTCCCGCACAAACATGCTCTCTCTTTCTCTTACTCTCTCAAAATAAATAAACATTTTAAAAAAAGAAAGTCTGTTCTGTTCATCATCTCAGGGTTCTGTTTGTTTGCCTCATGTGCCCATTCCAGTAGACTGGAAGTAGCTTTATAGAGGCTGGTTTTAAGGAGGATCCTAAGGCCACACCCAGACTTGGTAAGAAGATTGCCAGAATGAAGACGTGAAGTGTTGTTAAGCACACAAGTTTGGGGAACAATGGTATGCCTATATGAGCTCTTTGAATCCAGAACACTCAACCCTGATAATCTTCACCCTTATATGCATGGCTGGTCCCCTGTTCTTGGAGTAGGCTTTTCTCACACAACCTCTGATCTTGAAAAATCTACTTCATATTTGTAGTGAGTTGAATGGTGGCCCCCCTCAAAATATGTTCATGTTACAGAAATTGTAAATGTGACTTTATCTGGATCAAAGAAAAGTCTTTCTAGATGTAATTAAAGATCTAGAGATGAGATCATCCTGGATTATCTGGATGGTCCTTAAGTCCAATGATAAAGATCCTTATAAGAGACACATGGAGCAGAGACATAGACAGAAGACACGAAGGCCACACAAAGATGGGAGGCAGGGGTTGCAGTTAGGCAGCCCAAGTCAAGGAACGCCTGGAGCCACCAGAAGCTAGAATAGACAAAGGAAGATTTTCCCCTAGAGCCTCTGGAGTGACTGCACCCTTGCCAACCCCTTGATTTTGGATAACTGGTTTCTAGACCTGTCAGACAATTTTGTTGTTGTTTTAAGCCACCAAGGTTGTGGTAATTTATTATGGCATCCCCAGAAAACTAATACAGCATCCTCTTTCATTCACCCACTCACTACCAACAATCAATGTTCATTATTTGTTATGGGAATCCAAAGATAAATAGCACCCTTGCTCTCCAGAGCCCTATGTTCTAGAGGGAGTGGCATGTAAACCAACCACTATGAGAGACAAGTACAGAACTCTCCCAAACAAGTACCAAACATGTTCTCAGAGGATGTAACATCTGAGCTGAGCCTGGGAGAATAAGTTCACAGGGAGAAGAGGGTGCACAGGATGTCCATGGGGTGGGCCAGCAGGACACAGAGGAAGCCACCAGAGCCATGAAGTGAGATGCCAGATCCTAAAGCTGTGTACACCATGTTAACGAGCTTGACATTGTTTTCCTGTAGGAAAGACAGGAAATCTATAGAAAATGCCTTTCCTGATCATGTAAAAGATATATGAAGGCTTCTCTTCCTACCTTGGTCATACTCAAGAATGAAAAGTTCACACTCATTCCCAATACAAACATAGCCTTTGTGTCCCTGATCCTGGAGTGCCATTCCACCTTGCTAGTGATGTTTGCAGGAAGTCTTCTTCCCCTCAAAACTCTTTGCTCTGTGTAATCTTACCATTCCCAAAAGAATTTCCAGAGCAAACCAATTCTACACGTACTCTTGTTGGAGAAAAAAGGACTGGCAGGCGGGTAGGAGAGAATGTTCCACCATAAAATAAATTTGGGAAATGCTTTTCCAAGAATTTACAAAATACTCCAAGAAGTCTACTTAAACTTTGACTAATCAGCATCATCCAAGCTTATTTAACTCTAACACTCTCTTTCTTATTACATTCTGTTAATATCCAAGGGAACATACTATGGAAAAAGCTGCACTAGAATAATGTTATTTTTCAAATAGAAGTTTAATATTACATTCTATATTCAGCAGGTTCTCAGTATACAGTGTTAGTTCAGTTGATAGTCTAAATGTTTTCCCCTTTCCTACCCAGAACTCAACACCTTTATCAGAAAACATGGGCCTGAACATAATGCCCTCTGGGCCACTCAGCAAGCATGCACTAAGCACCCACATCCAGAACATAGTGGTCAGCCCTGGAAACATAGCATGGAGAAGATGGTGTCTGTGCCCTCAGAAGTTTTACATGGCCACACATCATGCAATATGATTTAATTCTACACCTGACAAAATGATCACACAATAAAAGTGGGTTAGAAGTAACCCCATTGGAAAGAGATTTTTCATCCTGATTGCTAATAATTCTAAGTATTGTTTGCACAGAGGGGGAAAATAGCCTATAAAATTTATCATTTTCGAATGTCGAATCTTGTCATACTCCTAAGAATCCCCACAAGCTTGGGGAAAAAGAGGGCATTTTCTGAAATATCTCCTTTCAGAAGACCAGGGCTGGGGTTTACTTCTATGCCATTTCTCTATAACCCCTGTCATCATTGGTTACTTTCATTAACGTTATTAAGTTGCAATATATTTATGCTTGCACCATGGTACAACAAAAGCTGTTAAAATAATCTCTTGGTTATTTCATGACTACACGTGCCATAAAAATTATAAGGAAGATGGAATTACAAGGAAAGGAGCCTAAAAACTCATTCTCTTACCTCTGACAATAGTCTTCAACACAGAAATTTTGGAGTACATCAAATTAAAGGGGAAAAAAAATTCTTCTGTTTTTCTCTTCTCGGTACAGTTCTGAACGCAAAGTTATTTTCCAGACAAAGATGAATGGAATTCTGCTCTTTCTAATCTCTATAAAAGTTGTGAAAATAAACATCTATTTCATTGGATAGGATGATGCCTGCTCTGAAAAGTAGCCATTTTCTGACACGTTCAGAGATGAATAGGCAGGCCCTGCACTCTTCAAGCTGTGGGCATTTGGGCCGCATGCTCTCACCTCCATAATCCTTTTCACACCTTGCACACCTTAAACAGATCCTGAAAGAGTACTTTCTGTCACCAATGAAGATAAGAGCTGTTACAAGTTGGACAATAACAACAATATTGCAAACAGAAAAAGAGAGAAACTGTTATCCTTCAAAGAAATCATGTTACTCATATACACACCTTCACTATTCCTGTAAGTTTCTGAGGGGCTACATTCTAATCCCTTTTTTAAAAAACAACGTTGTGATAATAACAAAACCTACTAATATTTATTCAATGCCTTAAGTACAACATGCCAGCCTAAAGGTGTGATGATGAGGTAGAGTATCATTCTTCCTGTTTTCAAAGAAAGGAAGTGAGCTTCAGTAAAGGGAAGGACTCGGCCCATGACCCCACATCCACTCAAAGTCAGAACTGAGGCTCATCTGTCCCTCAGAATAGCCTTAAACACTAGGAGACCTGGAGTACATAATGACAAACAAACAGGCTCCAAGAACTCAGCTTTTCTGCCTCCCAAATCAGGGCCCGGAGAAGTCATTATAGTTTTAGTGTCCCAGTAATGTAGGACAGGAAGTCATTCATTAGAGAAGAAAATACACTAGGTTGGAAATACTCTACCCAGCAGGAGGAAATTGGGTTGCTCTAAGCCACAGAGGAGAGAAGCAAGATGTTTGTGTTCAGACCTGCTGAGCTAAGGGAAGTAGGCTGTACATGCCTCGGCCAAATAGCATCACATCTTCCCCTCATCCTCTGCAAACTGTATTGGTATTGGAAGCATAAAAATGGTTTTTGATTGGGCTTCTTTTCAGAGTAAAGTTTAAATCTAGTAAAATAAGGCACGTTCAATAACAACTGTTAACCAGATCCTTGTCACCTGGATGTTCTTACACTCATATTTTATTCAAACGTTCACTGGCTAACCTTTCCCTCCCTTAACTTCACTTATACAGCACACTAAACACTGGAACTGCAAATTAAATGCCAAAGAGGACAGGCCAGTGACACTCAAGATTAACTGGTTGGGTGGGGACTGGGGAGCACAGTCACTGCTGTGGGGCAGCCAGCCACTGCCAGCCCCCAAGGTTGTCAAGAGGACATGATGGCACTGCTGAGAGTTTCACCCTACTCAAGAGAAACTAGAAATCTACATTATTATGTGACATGTTATGATTTTTTCATTTCTAGCCACTTTTTTTTAATTTCCCAAAGGAAAAACAAAACAAAAAAAAGACACTGGGTGAGCCCAGTAAACTAAATCTGGGTTGGATTCACCTTGCGGGTTTCCAGCTTGTAAAACTTCTGCTAAACACAACAGTTAAAGAATAAGGAGTAAGTTAAGATCATTTCATTAAAAAGAACAGAAGAGACAGCTTAACAGAGTTATATTTTCCAAAGAAAAGGTTTACTTTGAATTTACAATAAGACAAAGAAGAAATATATAATTTTAAATTCTTTATATTGATATTTTAATATTCCAAATTTCTAAAAGTTTCAGGGAAGGAGTTGTTGAATTTCTTCCAATGAATCTGTTGATACTGTTAAGTAGTTGTGTTTGTTTTGTTGTTTTTCTTATTGTCACTTTTACTTTAACTGAACGCTTGCCAAAAAAATCTATGCATTATTCACCAAATTAGTACACTAACATTATTTTCAAACATTAATTTTACAACTTTTTTTGTCAATATTGACCAGGTCCATGCTTTATGTTGAGCTTTAAAGAAACAAACAATGGTGAATGAGATACTCCTACCTTTTTCACTGGGCTGATAACCTAGCAAGAAATACAATTAAATAGCAATCCAAATAGTTTGGCCACCTCCTATGATAAGGAGAACTAGACAGTACTATGGGACCACCTAAGTTACTCTAGGATGAATTAGGGAGAGCTGCATGGAGGAGGATATTAAAGCTCAGAGTGAAGGCACAAAGGTCAGTGAAAGGAAGGGAATCACCTGAGATGGAAAAGACTTCAAATCTAAAGGCAGGAAACAGTGTTACTGGTTGGGAAACCCCCAAAAGAGCTGATGTGCCTGCAGAGTTAAAATAACAGGGATGAGTGGAGAGCAGTAGAGAGAGGAGAAAGGTGAACTGAGCCATGCTGTGGATTTGGGGTCTTACCTTGATGGCAATGAAAACTGGCATAAGGAGATAATGCCCTTGAGAAGGAGCACTCAGCAAAGATATAGTGGTGCCAAAGTATCAACATGTGCACAGATGCACCCTTCCTTCTTCTAAGTGGATGACTTTTCACTTGCTGGGTCAGTTCTCAGGCTCCCTCTTATACAAAATTCAAACAATGGACTAAGCTAATGGCTCTCAACCAGGACAATTTTGCCTCCCAGGGAACATTTGATAATGTCTGGAGACATTTTGGGGTGCAAGGGCATGTGACTGATATCTAGTAGGTGGAATTGTCCAGCCCCAAATGTCAATAGTCCAAGGCTGAGAAACTCTGAAATCAGCTACAGAAAAATTTTTAAGTCAATCCATATATTTTTTAAAAGGGGCACAAGGGGACAGGATGAGAGAGTCCAAAAAGCTGCAGGACTCTGATATCAAAAGAAGTGTGCAGGGATTTGAGAAGCTACAGAATAGGTGAGTGTGAAATAAGGAACCTGAGATAAATAAAGAATGGCTGATAGGAAACTCTGCTGCACTACTAGCCTGATGTTGACTCACTGTAGGAAACCAGTAAGTATTTTTCAGATGTATGAATTAATGACTGAACACTAGATGAATGAATGAACTGGATATCTGAAAGAGTCACGAGAATAGAGGATTGAGACCATATTTGTAACTATGACTCCGATATGACAGTAGAACCCATGTCAACATCTTAGTTGTTTGTTCCAGGAAATCTCTGCCCTGAAAGGCTATTCACCAATAAATAAATTGACTATTAGCTTCAGGAAATTCCCACTGGTCAATTTATTGGGACAATAATCTATTCATCTGGTCAAACCATTTACTTATCAACCACAGTTATTTATCATGATTCTCTTCAAGACACATTGCTGCATTGACTAACCCTAAATTATTATATGACTCTTCTGAGAAATAAACAAACAAAAATAGTTCTAAAATAAACTGGGGGAGAAAATCAGGTAATCATATCAAGTATCATCCTGAAAAAGCCTGGATTAAGGAGAACAGTCTCCCTTCCTAGAACACAAAAATAGTGTAGCCTGAGGCAAGATATAGCAGTAATCATCAGGCTGACAGGAGAGAGAGCTTCAGAACAGAGCCAATTATATATAGGAAATGTGGTGAGACTGAATCAAAAACAATGAAGAAAGACCATTAAGTAAATTGCATTAGGATAAATTAGTCAAATAAAAATATTTAATTTAGACTTATACTTTGCAAGATATGCTAAAATAGACTCTAGATAGATTCTACCAAGCAAGTTTCTTCAACTAAAGGCAAACTGGCTAAATAATTACTCTCTATGCACCTAATGGAGTACAATGCAGTAGTGAAAAGCATGAGGTCAACTATCTCTTTGGGGTAGAATGAGTCCTTGGGCATACTGCTCACTGAAGTTCCTGTAGGTATACAACTACTGACATAGGACACTTCAAACTTTGATGTTTTCAAAAAAAATTTTTTAATGTTTACTTATTTTTGAAAGAGAGAAGGGGGGGAGGGGCAGAGAGAGAGTGCGACACAGCATCTGAAGCAGACTCCAAGCTCTGAGCTATCAGCACAGAGCCTGATGCAGGACTGGAACCCACGAACCGTGAGATCATGACCTGAGCCGAAGTCAGACACTTAACCGACTGAGCCACCCAGGCACCCCTAAACTTCAATGTTTAAATTATTTTGACCTTATACATGTATCCTGCTTTCAATCAATTTAGACGTGCACATAAAATGCCATAAAAGTGGTTACATTCTTTGATCCAGCGATCCAAATATTCAAAGACATTCACACTGAAATATTGTCTTTATCAGTGAAAATTTTTAACAACAACAGCAATGACTAAAAGTGGGAGTATGGCTGGGGATATCACAGCAATGTGATTAAGAATAAAAACCAGAAGACATCATCACACAGACACACTTTTAATGACATTATATTAAAAAAAAACAAAGGCCTAAATTTTAGGTATATTATAAAAGCAGCTACGTCAAATATAATGTGAACACTGCATAACAAAGATGAGAAGGGAATATGGGAACAATTTTTAAAATTCTGTCATAATATTAAAACTGTGATTGATTTAAACATTAATAATAGCATTACAGCATATTAATAAGACATTAAAAGTGGGAGGAAGAAGGATTTCTGGAAAGTAGCCTGTAGGCAGTATTGAAACACATAAGTATTTTTCAAACGTTTACCCAGAATGATGTGACACATCAAATACAGGCTTATTTGATTCTACAAAGCTAAATGAATAATCAGAGATTTATCCAGAATGAAAAGCAGTGGGAAAAGCCTTTGAACTCACATCTGCCAAAGTTACCTGTGGAGTCCAGGCCATACACCTGCTCTTGTTAGGATCCCCACCTGTTCCTATGGAATAGCCCTGCCTCTTTGGATTGTTGAAGGGATCACTACCCACCCGATGCTTTCACAGTGGGGTTGGCAGGGGTGGGAAGCCCACAGCCTGACAATCACTCAAGGACTCCAGTGCTCTCTCCAATTGAAGGCCCGTGGTCTCTACATCCCTATTACAGACCCAGGAGCATAACACATCACATCCTCAAATTACAAGAAAAATCAGCCAAGTAAAGGTAGGCATGTGACATTCTCCCCCACAGAACTTATAAAATGTCCAACAAAGAAATGTAGGTGCTGCATTTGAAAAATATTTTTACAATAAAATTTGTTTCTCCATCATGGAGTACAACCCAGAGCCCACCCTAAAGGAAGATGCCCCTGAGAGTCCTCTCTCTGACCAGTCACCTTTGAACATGTCCTTGAGGCTCTGCCCTTAAGAACTGGAGTCCTGTGTTTCAGTCCTAGTGTCTGAAGGAGATTCTCTATCAACCAAGACCAGTTTTGACAAAAGTGAGAAAACAAGCAACCAGCCCATTCTCTCCCTCCTCTCTCTCTCTCTCTCTTTCTCTCTCTCTCTCTCTTTCTCTCTCAATAACTGCAAGAGTGTACTTTCTTCTGGTTTTGGTATTGATAATGTCCAAAAGCACCAAAGGGGAAAATCTGCCAAATAAGGGGGAATCAGAAAAACAGCAGCGGGTCAGGAAGAGAACCAGAGCGTCTCTCAGAGCAGACCCCTCCCAGCAGCACCCACACAAGAAGACTTAGTAAGTCAGCCATACCCATCATTAAGCCATCTAAGCCAAGAAGAAAACAAAGATGATGGTCTAAAATCCATTCATAGGATTTCAAGACAAAGATGGTTTTACCTAACTTTACAACAGCCAGTTTCCACTGAACCATATCACAGCTCCACAAGAAAGGCCAAATGGCTCATTACAAGAAAAGTTCCAACGACTGTTACTTAATGTTTAGCAGCGGTTGCTTGGCTTGGCCACTGCAACAAATATTGCTGAACTGTTTAACTTACGAGAGACATTTAAAAGCTAAAAAGCCCAAATTCTAAATATGTAATTCATAAAACAGCATATTTTCTTTAATTCATTTTCTCAAAGTTTACAATATCTGTACTAATTCTCTGTAACTAGATACGTTCTGGATACATTCTCAGAGAATCTGTGCAGAATAAAAATTTGAAACATCTTAAAACTAACTAAAAACATCTTTCCAGTATGCTGCAAGGCAAATGCTTTTTAGATGTTTTGCATTTTTATGCTAAACAGTGCAGCTGCAATTGATAAAAAGCAATCAAGCTAATTTAAGTCAATCAACTCCAGGAGGTTCTCATCACTTGGATAAAAATGCTCTCTCACTCCTTAGAAAATAAATAAAGATTTAACAGAATGAATGCATTTTCTCGACCCTGTTTTCTTGCCATTCCAAACGCAGCATATAACCAAGAAATCATGTTAAGCAATATCTGTCACTAGTTTAAAGCATAATGCAAACTTTAAAGTCATGTTTAATTAAGCAATCCTAAGCAATAGCATATTAGCAGAGAGTAACAAGCCTTGAGGGATAGAATCTCTCTCTCTCTCTCTCTCTCTCTCTCTCTCTCTCTCTCACACACACACACACACACACACACACACACACACACACACTGAAAGGCACAAAATTGCTGTTAGAGAAGCTATCAATTCCTCTGTAGTCTCTAAGGAGAATATCACATTAAACCATTTAGTTCTGGCTGCTTGTCATTATTAAAAGATGATCCTGGAGTTTTAAAATCACAATTTAAAATATGTAAGTTCAGGGATAAACTGGAAAGCAGAGTTCATGCATTTAACTAACTTCATATATTATGAGAAAACCAGTAGGGGTGGTTGCAAAGTATGTTACCATGATAAAGATAATACATGTTTTGGATTCAGGATGCGAAGGGGAGGAGAGAGTCTAAATTTCTCATTTCCACTAGCGGTTCAACACCACACTCCTCTGACTACAAAATTCTAAGATGCATGCAAGCATGGCCCAACACATAAACCCTATAAAGACCTATCATCAGAGATATTAGCTACCTGGGCAGGAAAAATAGACCAATGCCATATAATCTTTCAGGCAAGTGGTACCCAAAAGACAACATGAAAAATCTGGATAAGCTTCTCTGCCTCTCATGGTATGAAACCCTGGAAAGTTACTGAGCAACTCCAAATATGTGTTTCTCCATCTTACAGATGGGGGTGTTAATATCTGTTTTGAGAATTAAATGGCTTGACAGGGCCCAACATACAAGCTCTAGTTCACAAGACAGACATCAGCTGCTGTACCAAAGCCTCATGTGAACACGAGTTTTCTTTCTTAGTTTTTTGAATATAAGAATAGGGATGCATTAAGGAAAAGGCAATGATAAAGAACTGAAATTGAAAACATTATTCTGAAAAGCTTCTATGAAATTAATCATGTAAGTAATACTGAAAAGATGAATCAGGTGATTTTTATGGTGCTTTAGAGCGTATCTTCTGACCATGAACATGCCTATGCCTGGTGTTGAGGACAGAAGATGCTTTCCTGGAGCAGCTCTCTGCAATGGAATGCCCACATCCTGAAACCACACACTTTTTAGTGGTGTGTGTGTGTGTGTGTGTGTGTGCGCGCCCTCTGTAGGAATATCAGAATTTCTTTAAACTCCTGAAGGACACAATTTTCTTGCATTGTCAAGGACATAAGTATATTAATTATACCTTTTCACTTTCTGTATTCTGATGTTTTGACACTTGTGGCCTTGCTGACCCCAAAACTGCCTCTCCCAGGGCCAGCCAATTCCTAAAGATAGTAAAACACTCAAACTTTCATGTGCCTTTCATGTGCAAACTAACGAATCCATAGCCCACACCCCCACCCACCTCCTCCATCAGGCTTTTACACTCTGTGCCACTGTTCCCCGGCTCCAATCACCCCAAGCAAGATACCCCTAGGCCCCAGACACCTCTGAAATTATTCAAACTAGCAATCCTAAATGAGCTTACTCTACCACATTCATTCTCTCCATGAAAACCACAATTAAGCCTCTTTCTCATGTTTTCCCCTCATTCCTTCTATCTTCTGACAGACTCTGGTGCTTCCCTGTGAGGCACCCATGGCCTGGCATGGCCCCTTCTCTTTCTTAGGAACTGTAACAAACTATCCAGTTGCAATTGTCTCCTGATTTGTTGGCCTCACCAAACCTAAATAAAAATTAAATCTACATTGTGAAACAATAAAAAAGCCATGCTTCACTCTTTAACCCTCACCTAAGCATGTATGGCTCAGAAGCCTGGCTTCAGGAACATTTATGGTTGCAGTGGGTGGGGTGCGGGGAAGTGATACTGTTTTCTGCCATGGAAATGCAAGTAGTAAGGGCAATTGTATCTCTGGTATTGAATTTGGAAAAGGCAAATTTATCCTGCTGCATATGATGTCAAGGCATTAATGTCTTGAGAGCAGAATAGCAAACTTTTGTATCTTCTTTCAGGAAAAAGGAGATCACTTTGCAGTCTCTAGGAATGGCAGGCATCCACAGAAGGAACAGTTGCATATTCACTGGGACGACACCACATACTCGGAGTCATCTGTTCCAGAAATATTTCATTTAATATTCATAAAGTCAGACTCTCCACATCTTTCCATTTGCCCTCCCCTTTCCAGCCCACAACACCATGAAGATTTCCCTGAACACACCTTTTTTCTTGTCCCTTTATCTTTGCTCACACTGTTCCCTTGGCCTGGAATGCCGTTCCCTCTCCTAGCCATTTTTGCCCACCAGGATTCTTTTATCCTTCAAGTTTTAGTTTGCCTCCATGATGGAGACTTCCCAAATGCCCCTTAGTCTGGAGGAATTGATTCTTCCCCTCCTCTCTGACTTCTCTTTCCTGTTGCCTTCACACCCACTTCAGCCCTCCCTAGAGAGTGACCTTGGGCCAGTCTCAGTTTCTGCATCCGTAAATCAGGATAAGAAGAGAACCCCTTTGCAGAGGGGTATAAGGGTATGAAAATGGCATGAAGCCTGACACAATATAAAAGTGCTAGTAAGCTGTTCAAAAAGAAGGAAGATGAAGAGAAATGATAGCTGCAGTTCACTAAGTACATGGGAAAAACCACACTAAATGAGTGCTTGCTCTGTGCAAGGGGTTCATCCAAGTGTATGCTGCATTATCATTTCAACGTCCAGTGAGCAATCCAAATGCTCAGTACAGGCTGGAGGAAGGAGAGGTCACCATGGCAATGAGAACAAGCTTCTTGGACACAAGGGCTTCGAGGTGAGCAGATTTCAGACAGTAGGAAGCAAAAAGCAAGACTACCTTGAGCAGAGGAAATACAACAACAAAAAAAGCTGTCCCAGGGACAGGGAATGGGTCAGCCCACAGGAGTGACTGAAGCAGTCCTTTTACCCACTCTATTTTGATTACTCATGGGATGACAGGTGACACAGTGATGGAGAGTATGTTCAAGGCCTTTGGTGTTACATGGCTGAAATTAGAATCCCAGTTCTGCCACTTCAGAATGTGGGGCCCAGAGTAAGTAACTCACCTTTCTAGAGCTCAGCTTCCTGTTCTGTAAAACGTGATGGTTTTGTAGGGCGACTTATGTGAGCACCATGTTTGAGCATGGAGTAAATGCTCAGTCAACTGTAGTGTTTGTTACTAATATAAGCAGGGTTTATACAATTAGGATACTTCTATTTAAGAGAACTATTGTAAGGGTTAAAGGAGATGATAAACAAAGCTCCCAGACAGTGCCTAAAACATCATAGGTGAGCAATAAATGCAAAGTATTATTGTCAGTGGTGTCAGTAATAATACTGATATAACATGCACCAGGCTCAGCATTAACAGCAGGGGTTTCTGAGAACAAAAAGAAAGAAGACAGTATTAAGAACAACAATAAATAGCAGCATATTACATGCCAGGCACCAGGCTAGGTCTTTTCCATGCACTAATTTGTTCCTTTACACAGCCGCATGTATAGGTAGTATAATTTCCAGTTTTCCATTGAGGAAGCTCCTACCAATACTCTTAAGCAGGATTTGGCAAATTCTTGGGTAAACGGCCAGGTAGTAAATATTTTTGGCTTTGGAGGCTATGTAGTCTCTTTTCCAGCTAATCAATTCTACCACTGTAATGTAAAAGCAGCCCAAGACAATATATGAATGAGCCAATATGGGTGTGTTCCAATAAAAATTTATTTACAAAATCTGAAACTAATGTAACATATGTGTGTGTGTAACTGTACTTCAGTAAAAATTAGGAAAAAAACAACAACGCTGGCAGTAGTAAGATCTGGCCAGTGGGTTATGGTCTGTTGACCTCTGCTTTAAGCCATTGAGATTTTTGAGGTTGTTATGACAGCATAACCTAGACCATACTATCTGATAAAACCACTACTACACTTGACAAAGGGAATCCTGCTGGAAAGTGGTAAAGAAGTAATGGAACTTCTGTGTTCCTCTAAAAGAACATTTGTTAAAACAGAAACATGTAAAACTGACTGTTCAGATTGTTATTTAATCTGGTTGAATCATATCAGTGTGATTTCAGTGCCTTATAGAGAGGGCACATTCCGGACCTTTGGCCAGAAATGCTATTCCATCCCCTTCTCACCTGATTTATTCCAACTCATCTTTCAGATCTAAGATCAAGCCTCTCTTTCTCCAGGAAGGCCAAACTAGAACCAGATTAGATTTTGGCAGAGCACTTAAGTTCTTTTTCTCATTACAAGCATATTACTGAAATTATTTGATTAATACCTTTCTCTTCTACCGGATAGTGAGCTACAGGAAGGCCAGAGCTATATCTGGTTTTGTCCACTGTGGCATCCCTAACCCAGTGTCTGGGATGTAGTTGATACTCAATAAATATTTGTTGTGTCATAAAGCAATTAAGACAGATCATTAGTAGACACTTTTTACTGGTGACTCACAGAGCTGCAATGACCAATCCAAGGTAACAAAATTATTATGTGATTGAGCTATAATTCAACCCAGATTCAGCTGATACTCAAGCCTTGATCTTAAGCAGAACACCCTACTGCCTCCCAGGAATCTTGAGATAACATATGTGGGAAATAAAAGTACCAAAGAAAAGATCACCTTGGCCAAAAGGTAGGAAAGTATGGGGAGTTCAGTGACTACTTCCAAAATAAGAAAGTTCAAAATGTTTCTTTGTTTTACTAAGAGATTCCAAGTGATAGCTAACAGATGTCTTATGTTTGCCCACACACTAATGCAAAATAATTTTTTAATTAGTTGCCAGCATTAAAAAAGGAGAGATTACACCCAAAAGTATGGATTTCCTGCGTCTCTTAAAGTCAGAGATCTGGCATCTCTGGACCCCTAATTCCTGAGGCCAAGAATCAACTTTAGACTGAGCCTCTGCTCTCCAGTTATAGCAGGCTCCACTCAGATGGCTTCTCCGAAATACAAAACCTACCTGGGCCCTGCTACATTGATATGGGAACACCTGGGTTATATGGAGACTTGGTAGTGAGGATTTAGAGGAGGAGGGCTACAAGCTGAGTAGAAAGATAGGAGAAAGTGATTATTTAGTTTCCTTTGGAAAGGATATCAAAAGGCAAAAAGGAAGGAATGGAGAGAAGGAGAGGGGCAAGCAGAAAGGGAAAGAGATATTGTAGTGGTGAAATTAGAAGCCAAAATAGAAATACTAAGGAGATGGGACATTTTCACCTTAGTGATAGTATTATAAATGTCTAAACACAGGACAGGGGCAGGAAGAGAAATCAGCTCCTGGAGCATACGGCAGTGAAGGAGGGTGCATCCACAGTGCTTCCGATTAGAATGATCAGATTTAGTACCATATGATACAAGGGGTTCTGAATACCTAAGAGAGTTATCCAGATACAAAATACTAGAAACTATCTCACTCAAACCTTCCACATCTTGGAGCTATGTTTAAGAGCAGTGGTCAATAAACTGCTCTATAAGGAGATGTGCACCATTTTGCTTACCAGTCCCTGTGACAACCTTGGGAGTTAAGACTTCAGGACATGAAGGTCTATTTCACAGCCAAGGTTGGCCAGTGAATTTAACAATCATGATACTTTATGTACCATAAGGAAGGAGAATTGTTTCAGTTCTGGATAGTAAAACGGCTGATAAATCCAAAAAAGGGAAAAAAAATATGACCCTAGAATCACAGTTTGAAAGAGCAGTGAAAACCGGTCAGCAGT
Source organism: Panthera uncia (assembly GCF_023721935.1). Classification (NCBI taxonomy): domain Eukaryota; kingdom Metazoa; phylum Chordata; class Mammalia; order Carnivora; family Felidae; genus Panthera; species Panthera uncia. The sequence continues at coordinate 23,257,584 of NC_064816.1, forward strand.
GAAAACAGCAGGTCAGCCCTAGGTTAAAATCCTACACTACCACTTTATAGTGGTATGTCTTTGGGATATTTACTTTATTTCTCTCAGACTCAGTATTCTCATCTGTAAAATGGGGACAGCACCATCTGTTGTGTAAAACTGCTATAACAATATACTAACACTAGGTTTATAAAGTCTGTAGCACATACAGGTTGCTCCTTCCCAGCCCTCCCAACTCCCAGAAACAGGCATAGTAAGGTCAACCATTTGCATTGTCTTACTGTCTTTACTTTTGAGAGTACTAGCAAAATATATAAGAACAACTAGACCACTACTGTCTTTCAGCAAGTACAATGTCTTTCTCTAAAATAAAAGTGTATTACTTCAAAGAAATCATGGCTTCCGTGAACCTATCTACAGAAAGCATACAAATTATGACTAAAGACTTAAGTTGCTTTATGTTTTTAGATTAATTTTCAAAAACATGAATGCTCCAGCTTTTAAAGATCAAACATCCAGGCAGGCAGTGTAGTTAAATATTTTTCCTTCTTAAGAAATAGTTATTACTTCTTAAGGCTGAACTTTGAAGATCCTGTTTATCCTTTGCATGTTTAATTAAAGCTCTTAAATTTAATTCAGGTATTCTCATTAAACCTGTTTCTTTAGAAGATTATTTTAGCAAAGTTAATATTTTCTTTTACTAGGTGTTAATATAAACAGGGTAGTTTACTTCAAGTTTTCCTTGAGGAGACTGCAACATTCAAGGCTCACCCTGCCACCACCTGCCCCACCCCCCGTTCTAATTCCTCCCTGCAGCAACAGAAAACGAGGAAAATTGCTGCCACATGTGCCTGACTTGCAATCCACACAAGCCCCACGGACTCTGCCTGCAAATGAGCCTAACCCCAGGGCTGAGATGCATTGCACAGCTACTAAATGGCAAAGGACTTCACTGAGATTACTTTGGTTTTGCCCAAATGTGAAAGGTCACATAGTATCACAGCCCAGCTCTCAAAAATAAGTCTGTAATAGCAGAAACGTTGGAAACAATTTTACTGATCATTTACAAAAGAATGATTGACTAAAACATGGTAAATGGAATACTGGGCAGCCGTGGACAGTGAGACAGGTCTGTGCACTGATATAGAAGAAACTTAAGAAACAGTAAATAAAAAAAGACAGTGATTGCTTTTCATGTCTAATATGATCTCATTTATGTTTGGAAAATCCCCACAATTATATATATATGGTAACTATGTATTTGGAAGTATACACACTTAAAATGATAAGGGTGGTTACTCTTGGGGAGGGGACACCTTTCGAGTGTTCAGAAAGATAGAAGAGGAATTTATTTTATGTTTTTATTGTTTATTTTACATTTTTAATTGACAATAAAAATTTATTTTTGTATTACTTTAAAACTTAGAAATAAATGAAAATCCACTTGTAATAGAAAAATGTGTCCTCCCACGTAAAGAGGTCTAAGTTGTCCTGTTTTGACTCATGAGGTTGGATGAGTAGACAACTCAGTTTTTCCAGATAGAAAGGGCTCATGGGTGGCAAAAGGAGGGCCAGAAAACTTTGGGCAACAGTACCGCTAGCTCTTGGGGGGAAGTGAAATTCCTTTCCTGATATCCAAGGAGATGGGGTGGCTCAGGTGCCATGCCAAAACACCCACTGCTCTTGTAATTCAATCTCTTTGCCACTGCTTCTTCTACTGTTACCAACACCCTCCTTTTCTCTCCACCTGATGTCTTCTGTTTGCTGCCTCATAGCTTCTGCTAAGTACTTTCTCTTTAGCCCTCTCTCAATTTTTCTAACACTGTACATAGGGGTTTGTGTCTTTATACCTTGAGTTCAAACACCCCAAGATAGCACAAAGCATATTTAATGAACTCATCTATCATTCCATATACCTCTCCAATCCCATTTAATCTTTGGAACAGATCTCTGGAATTCAAGGAGACAAGTGACTTACTCATCTAGTTAGTCCAATCTAAAATCTTAGAATCTGTCCTTAATTCCTCTCTTGCTTTACTTCTGCCTCTATATCCAATTCCTCCACATCCTGACAACTATCTTTCCAAAATGATCAGCAAAATCATCCTCTTTTCTCCACCTCCACACCATCACTGGATCCAGGCCACCATCATTCCTTACCAGGATGCCTGCCTGTGGCCTCTTAGGCCATTCTCACACAGCAGCCAGAATGGTCTTTTATGAATGAAAATCAGACCACCTACCACCTTGCTTAAATCCTGCCAGTGGCTTCCCGTTGCACTGTGAACCCAATCTTATTTCCTTGCTGTGGCCAACAAGACTCTCCTTGGCCTGGCCTCTGCCATCTCTCCAAGTTTACTTTCTCCTACTCTACCCTCAAGCACCCTACTTGGGCCTCACTGGTTTCTCTTTGTTCTGTGTACACAAAGCTCACTCCTTCCTGAGGGCCTGGGCACTTGTGCCTCCCTCTACCTGGGGCCACTTTCTCATCTAGCATACTTACTGTTAAATGGTCCTTTTCATATATGTTTCTTTTCTCCGCCACCATCCCCCAAATTTACACTTGACTATAAGCTCCATGCAAGCAGGGATTTTTGCCTGTTAGGCTCACTGCTCTATCCCTAGTACTTAGGGTAATGTCAACTTTATAGAAGACATCAACGAATACGTGTTGAATGAATAAAGGAATGAATAATTGAGCAAATTGTCAGGTGGTACAGAGCTAGGAAGACACAGACATAGGACCCTAAAGCAGTCTTCTTTCTGACCCCAGAACTGATTAAATCAACCCTTATGCTATACCTATAGCTCATTTACCCATCCCATCCCTATTTTTCACCTCTACACACACACACACACACACACACACACACACACACGGGAAGCAGGGCACACCAGGCACAAAGAATTACTCACTGTTCCTTGTATAGGCCACACTTTTACCCTCTATACTATTTCTTCTGCTTCAAATAGCACCCCTCCCCCCTTTCCATCACAGTTAACACTGTTCCTCCATCAGGGTCCACCTGAAAGTCCACTCCCAACCTGTCTTAACTCCCTCCCCCCACAGGCACGTTAATCCCTGGTGTTTCATAGTTCTCTGTTTCTGCCTTTATTATTGAACATATTCTCATAATGTTATCTTTGGTTCTGAGTCTCCAAATAGGGAGACAGTAAGGACAAGGGAATGTCATCTAACCTACCCTGAGGTTTCTCAGTCAATATGTATTACAGATAATTCTTAAAATCCATTCTAAGTATGACCACTTTGTATACATAAAAGTTTTATAAAATAAAAAAGGCTATCAAAAGTACCAGGTAGTAACAACCTCATAAGACTGATATGAGGATGATCTGACATCACAAATGGGCTTGCCACCTGGTAAATGTTTAATAAATATGATATACTTCTAGTGTTTCAGTTAGTAATATATAAGACTTCTTGTTAGCAAAATGTGTCAAATTGCATTAATGCCACTAGTAACCTCATTCTACTGATTTTTTCCATTGCAAGCACCTAAGGGAAAAGCACTTTAATTATGTTTATCATCAGTATAAAGCATTAGGTGGCCAATAAAAATAAGAACTATATGCTTTAGAAATGTTGCTAACTCGAATTAAAATTTTCAGCTTATAGATAATGCAATGCCCAGCATAAGACTTTGTGTAAAAATTTCTAAAAGACTGGCATTATAACCAAGTACTACAAAAATGAAAATACATGCAAAGCTACATTCACCTTCCCACAAGAGTCACTCAATACAATATCTTCCTGTGCTCAGAAACACTCCCAAACCTTGCCAAGATTCTTTGATAAAACCCATACTGCCAGTAGCTAAGAGAGGGAATTGAACAAAACTGGATTTTGCAGAAGCAGGAAAAAATATGTCAGGATGACTCCATCCTCAAGAAACTCACTGTCAAGTGAGAGAGCAATTCTGGAGACTCAATGGCAAGCACTGTGCTGAGAGGGAGCAGAGAAAACAATCAAGGAAACGTCATCTGGGGATTACGAGCATAAATAGATATCTGCCAGGACCTAAAGATATGTGGAGAAATGAAGATGTGAAATTTGTCCAAATACAAAGAAAAAAAAAAAAAAAAAGGAAATGAGCCTGCCAGAACTTAATCTATACAAGTTCTATAACTGAACAAAAGAAATACTTTCAAAGTGCCTATGTCTTAATTCTCTCTCAAATATTACATAAATTAATGAGCATTCTTTTCCTTTTTATGTTCTCAAATCTACTCTACAATATATTAAGATATCTTGATAACGATCTTAGCTCTATTGTATTGCACCCAACATATGGTATCACTTTGAAACTCACTTTCTAGAGAAAGACTAGAGAAAGCTGGTTTAGTTCTTCTAGAGTGGGATTTAGATAAAGTCAATTTACAAAACACACACCCCTGCCCTCTAACAATTCACTCCATAGTAAATGTGCTTCTCCTTTTGTAGTACTTGAAGCTTCAAAATTGGCACAAAGACAGGATACAATTAATAAGGTTTTACGACCTGTATTTCATTTTTTATATACTTTCCTTCTCTAAAATATATAAGATAAATATTGAGAATTCCTTGAGCTAGACTTATGTTTTACTAATAAGAAAACACCCAGATTATCAAATGAATAGAAGAATCCAAGCAGGCAAAATAAAGTCTTCTAAACTTCTAGGCTGAGTGTGAAATAGAAATTAGATCCTCTGGTCACTGATAGCCACCAATGTGGGTGAAAGAAATGATGTCAAGCAAAAACCATGTGGCCCTGGACTGTGCCTGGCAAGCCAAACCATTTCTAGGGAAGTTCTCGAGGACAGACCCCGCCTAAATGGAGTGAGTCATTAGCAGGTCCCTGACATCAGCCAGCTGCAAAGTCTTACAGCAACTGGCTAGATTGAAAAAAGATTTCCAAAGCTTCAACATAAAAAGCTCAACTGATTCAGTTTCCCTATCAGATTTCCCAATGCTTTCTTCTAGGTCTCTCTCTTACATCTAAATTTCCTCCTCATAAAAACAAAGACTTAGAAAAGGTAGAAAAAGTTAAAATAAGACTTTTTCCTTCTAAAAAGTGTACTTTAGTTGATTCAGTAAAAGGTCTGAAATCATCTTCAGGGTCACCATCAAGTTTAGAATACTTGTAGCAGAAAAAGGATCTGTATAAATAAGGACATAATTTCCCAGGATAAGTAGGTGGGAGACATCTTGTGGCATATCCATGTCACTGAGAATGAAATTCAAAGAGCCTACGCAGGTCACTGCTCATTTATTTTTACTTTGTTTTCAATGTTTTCTTACATAAATTTCAAACATATACAAAAATACAGAAAACAACACAATGAACCTCAATGTACCCAATCCTCACTTTAACAAGTACCCACTCATGGCTACTCCTGTTTCTCCTATGAACCCAAATACAGCCCCTTCTCATCCCCTAATTATTTAAAATTGAATTCCAGATATTATATCATTTCATCTGTAAATGTTTTAGTATGGATTTTTTTAAAGACAAGAACCCTATATTAAATTTTAATAATTCCATCATCACACCTTAGAAGAATTTACCAGTGATTCTTTACTATCATCAGTTCAAACTTCAAATTTCCCCAGTGGCTCACAGTTTTACCATTTTGCTTATTTGAATCAAGATTCGAACAAGGTTCATACATTATGACTGGCTGATATGTCTCTTAAGTTTTTTTGATCTACAGTTTCCCTCTCTACCTCTTTCTCTTTTTCGTTGAAAACTTTTGTTGTTGTTTTAAAATAAGAACAAAAACAGAGTCATCTATCCTACAAGGGTTTTGCATGATGGGGAACTTGCTCCTGCATCCCTTGGAGCTGTTTACCAAGTTTCTTTCTGTCCTATTGCCAGTAAAATTCAGGCTTGATTTTTCTGACAAGACCGCTAATTGCAGTAGAGTGTACTTGGATCAGGAGGCATGTACTATTTGATGTGACATGCATTAAAACTCAATCCTCAGATCCATTAATTAAATCATCAGAGGTTGCAAAATAAATATATATTTGCATCCTCTTAATCTCTTAGGTCAACAATAACATACCTTATACACTTTTGTACCACCTTCTTTTTTTCCATTTAACAATATATTCTAGAGGTCACTCGATTATCAGTATATAGGGATATTCCTCATCATTTACACAGCTACAAGTAATCCATTTTGTGGATCACAATGATTTATTCAATCAATCCCTTCCTGGTAGAGATCTTGGTGGCTTCCAGACTTTTGCTATTACAGATAGTGTTGCAATGAATAGTTTCTGATATTTTATATTTCTGCTAGTGTATTTTTGGGATCTAGGGATTGTAGGAAGAATTGGGATTGCAGTCAAAGGTAAGCATGTGTAATTTGTTAGATGTTGCCAAATTCCCCTCTGAAAGGGGATATGCCATTTTGCATTCCATCAGCAATGTTACTAGAGAGCTAGTTACTCCCACAGCCTTACCAACAAATAGAGTACATTTCAAGTCTTTGGAATTTTTGCCAATTATTTTTCAATGTAGAGTTAATATGCATCTCTCTTATCCTGTGTCAGGTTGAGGATCATACATTAGGCACTTTACATTCATTTTCCCATGTACTATGTATATATTAGGCCCATTATTCTCTAGGGTTGTTGGTTTTTCAGTTCTCTGTTTTTAAAAACCTTATTTTATTAGGGATCTGAACCCTTTATTTGTATAGCTTCCAAGTATGTGGCCCAAGTTGTTATCTGTCTTTTACCCTGCCTGGGATACTTTTTGCCATGCAAAAATTCTTTCCTTCATGTCATCAAATGTATCAATCTTATACATTATGGTTACCAGATCTTGATTCATAGTTAGGAAGGTTTTACCCATACCTAAGTTATAGAGAGCAATCAATCTGTATTTTCTCCTACTACTAATATCAAAGCATTGCCTGTGACTGGATACTTTCATCGCTACCATGATGCTACATCTCATCTAATTCTCTCACTACAACTCCAGTGATACAGGAGAATAACAATAGATCCAAAAAACACTTTTGGAGTAAGGCACTGCTCTCAGAGCTCATACACCCCAGTGGGGGAAAAAAAAGCAAAAGGTCCTTTCCTTCAAGAAGTTTATACTGCGATGAACTTGTCCTTCTATATAAATATTAGGTTAATAAAGGGATAAATACTTAAGTGCAGCACAGTAATGAAAACCCCAGCTAAGCCACAATGTTCCTGAGGAATAACTTTTGTGTCCTACACAACCCATATGAAGAGATTTTATCTGAGAATATGACCCTTGAAAACTTAAGGATTTGTAAATGAAAATGAAAAAAGCTCTAAGCATTAAAACAATTTCTCCTTTTGGTTAGGTACTTTCATAGACTTACTCAGAGGCCCTGTTGTATGCCCAAGGTTTTTATGGGATTGCTCTGTCAAGCAACCAACAATTCTCTAGATTGAATTTTTCATGAACCAACCCTAGTGAATGCTCAAAGACAAAAAGAACTACAAATAATCTTAATTTGTTTTCAATAATCATATTATAGGTAATAATGTTGGCAACACTATTTACTTCTGTATTCCTGGCACATCGCATCATGCCTAACACACAAGAGTAACTATAAATAACCTACTAAAGATCCAACAAAGAAGGTTACCAAAATGATGCTGTATACCTAATTCTCATATCTTAGTGCTCTGTCCCTTTCTCTTTCACACACACACACACACACACACACACACACACACACACAAAACACATGCATTCATAGCAAGGTGCAAATGATTACATTTCCCCAAATTAACTCTTTAAAATTCATGTATATTTTTCCACAAACGTACACTTTGATTTTGGATGGAAGGGAGGTTGAAGAGTTGACAAACCCTAAGCTCTAGATTTCTGGCAGTTCCAAGCAGTTTTCCAAGCCATGCCTTTCCCTTCTCCCTGTACTGCCCTCAGAAGAGCTGTCAAAGATGGTCATCACTAGGGAGAGAGCTGACACCCAGCTTTACTGGCACTAGGCAAAGGAGTCACATTCAGTAAATGAGGAGTTACATCTTCTCTTTTCCTTCATCTTTGGCTAGATCTTAATGGCAGAACTTATGATCCGTCCAGTTTCAAATTAACAATTGCCAAGTAGTATTTTAGATACCAAACATCATTCTGTTATAATCATAAGGATTTAAGAAATCACTACTACATTTGAAAATAAAATAAAAAATAATTGCAAGAAAATAAATTTCATACATTTAAGGACAGAAATGCTTGCAATAAAAACAAACTTCTAGGGTTAAAGTGATTCTCATCTATACAACTTTTTACCACATGTATTTTCTCCCTCTCTCCTTTTTAATAAAACAGAAGGGGGAAAGTATATGTCTGTGTGGAATAAATATCTGTATTTAATTTTAAAAAGGAATAAAGTTCATATGAAAATGAGTAAAATATTCTTGCAGAAGCCCTGCAATTTAACTTCACTCTTTACATTTTGGTTTGATATGTAAATATACACATAAAGAAACCCAACCACCACAAATGTTAGCCTTTTTCCAGAGGAATGGATAAGTGCTACAAATGCGGGTCCGGTGTCAGGAGAACATAATCATAATGTAAACTGGTTATTTCTAAATGGTGCCCCCAAAAGGAAAAAAATGAATGGAAGTACTTAATAAATTCTGTTTTCCATAAAATTCATACCAAAAAAGAGTGAGAGAGAGAGACAGAGAGGGAGAGAAAGAATGTGAGCTTGGAGGTCAGTGAGAGTTTTGTTGAATTTCCCTCCTCCTAAATTCTGTCATCTCCTTTTTAAAGCAGCAAGTCAGCTTCCCACAGACATGACAGAAATACATTCTTTTTTGCTGCAAAACCATTTACCATTAAGTAACACTTACCAGAGGACATGTATTTTCCCACAGAAGATTGGTTAATTGGATATTGTCACTTCCAGTTGCAGCTTAATATAGTATAGACAATGACTTTTCAAACAAAAGTGTAACCAAACAAAAGTATTAACAATCTATTTCTTTTGTTTCAAAGAATATAAAGGGCTCTGACTCCATCTCTCAACATTCTGAAACAACGGACACAGATTAGGAAGGAATCTAATGTAGAAATTAAAATGATTCTGTTATCTTAATTACATGTTTAGCCACACAGAAATAACATCCCGATGAACTCAAAAACAAGAGCCAAATTCTTTTGTTTCACCAGAAAAATAAGTTGCTCACAATAAGTTGACAAAGTAAGGAATGGAAAGTTTTTGATTAAAAAGGAATTTTTGTTGGAACACTTATAATGAGATTTGAGCTGCAGTAACAATATAAAATTGAAAGCAGAATTACACACAAAATGAGTACTGTAAAATATCATTATTTTAGTACAATGGAAAATAAGGTGTTTGTGGTTTTACTCTATAAATTCTGTGTTGTCTGCTCATATGTATTCCTTCTTGGCCGTCCTCTGAACAGCCATTCTGATTTCAGAGCCTCCTGCACCGACATTCATTTGTGGTAGGGGGAACCCACACAATCAACATCTTCTAGGCTCTACATTTTCCCTCCATTTTATTGGCTTTTCAGGACTGATTCAAGCCCACGCATCTCATTGGTGTTCAGTTACAGGGCAGACAGTGAATTTTCCTAATCCATTTAGTGTGCTGACAGAGCCATGTTCACAATTTATAGAATTTCCTTTTAGACATCTACCTATTTCACAGTTCATTAAGACTCAAACCGAACACCTGTATTTATGAAGTCAAAAGCAATTTTATACTAACAAGGTGTTAAATAAGGCATTCTCTGAAAGCCTGAACAACAGTAACAACAACAGAAGCAATAGACTCTTGACCTATGGAATGAAATCATGTCTATAGCTACCTGCATCATCCTTTAATAGGGCAGAAATTGGCGTGGAACTGCAGCCAACAATCTTAACATATTTTAATTCCTCCACCACAAGTCTCTCATGTCTCACCCTAAGAAAGCAAGAGTATGGGACTACCTTGCACATTTCACCTGGATATCTAAAATCTGCCAAATAGCAAAAAATCTTAGGAAGCACAATGTGGCCCCATTAAACAATGTCTTCACTAGATACAGGGACATTTTCAGCATTCTGGGGCCCACAAAGACTGACCCTGGCTCATTTTTATATAACCCCAAAGTTTTCACATCATTAATAAAGAGAGAATCAAAACAAAGCCTACAGACATTAGGGGAGAAAGTGTGTAGTTTGGCACTACCATCATAAATACCCTCAAAACGAAAAGGAAGAAAATAAAATGCACGTAGCAGAGGTGGTGACCCCTATAATGACTGCGGTTCCCAACAGCTTTTTTTCTACCGGTAATAAACCATTTTGCAGACCTCCCAATTGTGGCCACCATGATAGTAACCGCTTTGCAAGTTTATGTCTTTTTCTTGCAGTTAGGAGTGTTATCAATAAAAATTTCAAATGATGCCTTTCCCAGTCAAATTAAAACATTTTAAAATGTGGAGCCAACAACAGGATTAGAATGGAAAAATACAAGTGATACCAGGATTTTATTTTGTATATTTTTTTCACCAAATCCCTTAATTTATTAATTTTAAAGACATACCTTGCAAGTCTTGAAAGTGAGACAATGCACCCTCACACAGCACTGGGGTAATTTGACTGTCTTAAAAGTTGGTTTTGTCATATGCTACTAACTTCTTAAAAAAACACTTCACTTTTAAATGCCATGACGATGATGTTCATTAAACAAAAGTCTACCTCAAAAAAGTCATTTCAAATATCCTTTGAAGCTTGGACTGAAGTGATTGAAAAGGACTTCACTGCTTGCCAGTCAACCATGGCAGGAGGGCAGAAGGAAAGTTGAAATTACTGGTTAAAAGTAAAGGAGCACTGCTTATAAATTCCACCTTATATATTGTGGCAAATATTATTTCCACCCACTTAAAAAAAACTCTTTTGCTTAAAATGTGTGAATTCAGAAGGATCAGTTCCTCAAGTAACTGGAATCATTTGCAAAGCCCTGTTTGAATGCATTTATCTCACAGTCCCTGGAGACCACAAAGCATTCCCAACTCCTAATCACAGTTAACCTGTATACACAAGAGTCTGAGACTCATCATGAAGTGGGGCAGAGGGCCCACCTCAATGCAGAAAACCAAGAAACAAGGAGTCATGCTTGTTATGTTCTTTTCTCCATGTATGAGCAACATATTCATTGTTAAAAGCTTGATTTTTATGATCCACCTTGAAAACTGACAGCCCAAGTCTGCTTTCTGGCTGTGTTATCAAACTGAAACATCTTTGGCTGAAAAAATGCCACCACAGGTTCAGAAAACACTTCCTGCTCCGCCAGTAGCACCTTGCTGAGGAAATGATCTCCCTGAAGAAATGATCAGCTCCACTTCTGTTAAAATGCATTTAATTTTTTACCTTGCAAATGTACAACATGTGTATCATAGACAATTTAAAGATCACCTGAGTCTCCAACACAAGGAGAAAACACAGGAAGATACCATTGTCCATTCTTTTTTTTAACAAAGTATGCATGCATAAGTATATGTATATACACATAATCATAAACATCTTTAAAGATATAAAACGTAAATACTATACAATAAATTCTTAGTATACTAGGATTCCAGACTTCATGAAAATGGTCCCCTCTCCACATACTGGGAAATATCCTTCATTATTATGGCCATAATGTAACTGTTATTATAGCCATAGTGATACTATGAGGATTTAAGTCACAGAGTTATTCATTCTTAACGCTTCATAGCCAATACAGGGTTCTACCTAGTAAGCACTGAACAGGAGTGAACTCACCTGTTAAGACATGATTCGAAAACTTACATGAACTTTGCCATGAAGATTAAATGAGACACTGTAGGTCAGCTCTTTGACATAAAAAAAAGCACTCAATCCACAGGGGCCCTTCTAGAAAGCACTAAATTTCTGTATAAGAGCTCAGGGTTTGCAGTCCAAGACCCTGTCTCTCACTATTGTGTGACGTTAAGCAAGTTACACATCCTCTCTGAAGCTCTATTTCCTCATCTTAAAAATGAGGTCAATAATACCAACCTCACAAGTTGTAAGTCAAGTTTAAAATAAGTACCACATGGGAGGAACATCTGGGTGGCTCAGTTGGTTGAGCATCTGACTCTTAATTTCAGCTCGGGTCATGATCTAGGGATTCTTAAATTCAAGCCCTGCATCGGGCTCCACACTGACTGTGCTGAGCCTACTTAGGATTCTTTTTCCCTCTCTCTGCCCCTTTCCCATGTTCCCTCTCTCTCTCTCCCTCTCTCAAAGTAAATAAACAAACTTTAAAAAAATAAAAATAAATAAAGTATCACATGGGGAACATTTAGCTATAGTTCCTAAAACTCAATCTAGTAGCCACAAGACACTCAACAGCCATTTGGGCAATGAAATTAAAGAAGTCCAACACCAAAGGTCATGAGATTATGGGTCCCACTTTGTCCAACACCTTGCACATGATGGATGCTCTATAAAATATTATCAAATGATGCTTCACTTAGTCAAGTCGAGGGAAGCATCTGTCTGAAGTACAGCAGACTGAAGCACTTCTAAGTAGATGCAGTAACTCATGAAATAATCAACCCAGCAGTGTTTGTAACCCCATAAATACCATTCCCTTTCTCAAGGAAAGTCAATTTGCTTGAGTGTGGACTCATAGAGGACCAGCTTTAATCAAAGCATAAAACCTTAACATTATCCAATAATCACCTTAGCAACATTAGCCTTCAATTATATGAGATATAAATGGACCTTTCATACAGCTTACATACTTTAATCTTCAAAGATACTGAACATTTATTTGTTTGTCTTCTTTCCTTCCTTTATTTATCTGCTTTTAAATAGTAGAAGGAAGATGAAGTCCAATTAAGATTTTGTGTGGAATTATCATCAACCAGTGACAATGAAATCACTGAGTGTTTATGGTAGTATAAATCAGTTCTCTATCATATATCCATATACCAAACAAAGTGTTGGCTGGATAAAAGCAAGAACCATATCCAGTCATTCAAAACTTATGTGTTGAATGAAAAAATGCACAGAATCTATAGGACAGGGAGAGATCTTTAATGTGAAATTCTTGGAAATGCTTCAGGGCATCTGTAAACTGCCTAAAATTATATACATGATTGCATGTGAATATAAACGTATATGTGCCAAGGTAAATTTTTCTGATGAGAGAGCCTATAGATTGCATGAAGTTCTCTTCTATACTGATTACATTTAAAAAAACAAACACAAAAATGTTATGGACTCTTCTATGGAGCTGCCACTAACCTAATCTGGATATATTGCCCCTTCCCTTGCCTTTGTGAACACAAAATCCCTACATACCTGTTAATAGGTTCTGAAGTGTCTACTTTTAAACAAGTAGAACTCTTCCCTGACCTATTTGGAACAGAAATGAGTACAAAAGCAAGCATTATATGCCACTGTCATATAACACATCTTCCAGAAAACATGCAAAAGAGTTGCCAGGCCTGGCAGTTTGGAAATCATGCCGGGCTGGGGAAAAGTGTTACCTGCCGGAAAACAGAAGGAAGTCTCTTAATTTGGGGATAGAACAAAATAGATGGCACTTTCATAGTACCTTCATTTCTCTGTATCACTCTAAGACATAAAAAAGTGACCCAATTAAAATATAAAAGTTGTGGCTTGGTAAATGCAACCACAAATTCAAAAGAGACCCACTGAGGCAGAACACAGAGAACGCATGATTAACGAAGTGAGATGGGAGGCACCTGGGTGGCTCAGTTGGTTAAGCGTCCAACTTCAGTTCAGGTCATGATCTCCTGGTTCATGGGTTCGAGCCCCGCGTTGGGCTCTGTGCTGATGGCTCAGAGCCTAGAGCCTGCTTCGGATTCTGTGTCCCCTTCTCTCTAGGCCCCTTCCCCACTCATACTCTGTCTCTGTCCTTCTCTCAAAAATAAATAAACATTAAAAAAAAAAAAAAGAAGTGAGGTAGGGTATTCCCCAAACATCCCTGACTTACAATAGTAATAATAATAACAGCAATGATGGTAATCAACACAATTTATAGCTAGAACCCTTTACTAGAGCCAAAGCACTTTTCACATAAATGCATCATGCTGGCACAGTGACTGCCATTTCATAAATCAAGGCATAGAGACTCAGACAAGTTATTAAATGGGGGGGCGGGGTGCGAAGGCATGTCCACACATCTCCTGCTTCTAAATGCTCTGTTCTTCACACACTTTACTTCAGATCATAGAATAATAGCTAGGACTTTCTTCTCCTTAACTTATGAATATGTTGGTAAGTATCATTGAAATACAGAAAAATAAGGTGTTAAAAAAGCCAATTCACTATTATCTCTACTGCCATGGAATTAATATGTTGGCAGATGGAGGTAAGTTGGTACATAGAAAACATCAAGGGAAGTAGCAAAACAAGAAACTTGGCTTTGGGGTCCTTTGAAGCTGGTTTAAAAAGGTAAAATGTTATATTGCAAGCTATGTGGTATATATCTGTGTGCGTGTAATTATTATTCCATTGATTTATTGCACACATGTCAAAGAGTGTCTGGGCATTTATACAAGTTAAAACAAACCATCCCAGGAGCCAAGCCACATAGCCACAAACCCAGACAACTTGCCTCCCACCCTTCATTCTACTACCTCCTAAACGCAAATCCCCTGGTAGCAAAAGCCCCTCCTTGCAGAGATGAACCTTTAAGCCAGTGGCATCTGTCCTTTATATCATATTCTAAGAGTAGCCAACTGGCTAGTTGATGGCACAGATTTTCCAGATAAACCAGCAAGGCTCTTCCCATTCTAGAGACAGCCCTCTTCTGTTTTGGCAAGAGCTTTTAGGAATGACCCAGGAATCTAATTGGAAGGAACAATCACATATAACCTCCTCCAAGAATAAGCACCATATCTTTCATATGAGTATAAACTCAGGTCTTTCATTGTAGGGTGTAATGAAACAGAACATATCTCATTCACTGAGTACTTGCCCACTAACTCACCACCAGTTAGGTAGGGAGACTTATTTCTGTCTGTTTCTCCAAGAAGCAGGAAAATCACTTTAATGTACTTTACCCTGTTGGCAAAAATCCTTTGCTTATGATCCAACAATTAGAGGTAATTTCAACCTAAATTGCTTCCCCTTAGAGATGGACATCATTAGGTAACTTTCTCCATTTCCATTTACAAAGATTTTAAAGGAAGAAAAAAGGCAAAAGAAATTTCCTTGGATGTTTCAGCTGATAAAATCATTAATCTCACACACCCAACTTCAAAGCAGGAAACCAGAAAATCTTCTTTGCACATTGAGAATAATTTTTTCTACTTCAAAGCACCATCTCTTTATTGGGTCATTTTAATTATTGAGCATGGGACAGAAGCTATCCTAATGTCACCACTGTCTTTTTCATGAAAAATGTATAGGTCTAATTTGGACTACATTAATTTGAGAGCAGTAAAATACTGAGGAGAGTATAAGAAAAGGGAAAGAGGCCAGAGGATATGGCACTCATCTGTGCAAGGTAGTGAGAGGGAGGTAGTGAGCCTTTCTGAGCTGACTTTTCTTTCTTTCCTGCTGAAAAGGAACCATCAAGAAGCCTGACTCCCTGTTTGAGTAATACCACAGCAGACTGCCTTGCTTCTCAAATTTCCTTCTACCTAATACACAGCAACAGAATTTTACACTAACTTTATTAGTAATGCTGGTATTTCCCCAACCCAACACAACTGTGTGTTGTGAATAACCACTGTGAAAACAAAACTGGACCCCCGTTCTACAACAGGGGTCAGCAAACAATCTGGCCCTGTTCAGAGTACAACTGCTAGAGAGAGGACCAGCCAGGCATTCCAACTCCCACTCAACCCTCTTCCTACAAAATCACAATGCCAGGGCTTGGGAAACTTTTCCTGTACAGGGCCAGAGAGTAAATATTTTCAGTTTTAAGGGCCAGATGGTCTCTGTCGCTATTAAATCATTCTGTTAATGCACAAAAGCAGCTAAAGACAACACGTAGATGACAGGGTGCAGCTATGTTCTAATAAAACTTTATTTACAAAGACAGGTATAAGGCAAGATTTGTCGCACAAGCCATAGTTTTTAACCCCTATTTAGACAAGTGCTAGATAGCAGAAATGTTCTATAGCTGTGCTTTCTCATTCACTAGTCAGTAGTCACATGTGACTATTAAATACTTGAAGTATGGCTAGTGTGCTATGGCTAGCTAATGTGCTAAGAAACTACATTTTAAATCTTACTGAATCTCAAATTTGAATGGCCACATGTGACTAGTGGCTACAGTATTAGCACAGTTCTAGATACTATTCACTGCAGCCTCCTCAAACGAGATACAAGCTGTCTTCCAATTTATGGCATAGTTCAAATGTTTGCCTTGCAAAATTAAGTATCCGTGCTTTCAAATTCACAATAAAACTATATAAAACTGAAAATGATTTCTTAAATGTGAGATATCTACATCACTGAGGCCAAAATGATCATTTTGGTTTGCAGCAATCAAATAACTGCCTATTAGCCAATGTCAAGTGCATAGGGGCTGAGTCAGGTCCATGCCAAGGCCTATCCAATCTGGAAGTTGTTTCCTTTCACCTCTGGACATTCTGCTGCACCCTGACTGAGGGCACAGGCCTACTCCATGGCCATATTATTTCTAAGGAAAATCTAAACCTCCCCACAGACCCAAAAGCATATACGTACAAAAACACAGCTTAAAGAGTTCAAGAGAGAACATGTAACTCAATTAGATTGCCTTCTCCTACAGTAATCCACTTACCATACTGCCTCAACAGAAAACATCAGGGAGATTCATCGCATTCTTTGCTATTGCCCACATGCAATAATTTATTTTCTGGCAACTGTTTTATTTACATAGTAACTAGCTTGTGTTTTGCCTATCTTAGCAGGCCCAAAGATATAATCCAATGAGGAGAAGCAAGGAAATAGGACAGTAACTTATATTAGGCTTTCTTCTAAGTTTGAATAAGAAATAACAAACCAGCACTTCTTTCCAATTAGCAATAAGTGCACCTCGGAAAAACCTCATTGGCTTAGATACTGCCACTGCACAAAGCTTAAACCAACATTTCTTTCAAGAAACTCATACAAAAATCGACTTTCTTCAATGAGTAAAAGAATCTTGAAAAGTAAAGATACCCTTTAGGAAGTAAGAAACCCCTGGAATCATGGGTGCCAGGACGGGGAACCTATACAGACACACAGTAAGTAAGGCAGATGACATTCTGACTTTTTTATGATTTTCGATAAAACCATTCTAGATCCAATGATTTATTTGTGGTTCCCAAATCCAAAAAACTCTGAAAAAAATGAAAAAAAAAAAAATTCCAGAGTGAAGCAAACTCTTTTGGTGGCACAATCAGACATGAACTGATAGTATGCTACTTACACAGTCTTAATTTACCTTACTTTAGTATGCGGAATTTTTTCTCTGCAGATATAGTCATGTGTTTGTTTACAAGGTGTTACTATATCCCCACTGGGAGTTTTATGCAATCTAGGATACATGCAATGGGTCTTACCTTTCTAAAATCCCCGGAATATCTGACATCCAAAACAAATCTGGCCTCAAAGGTTTGGATCTTCTAAAGAAAGCTGTCCAGGTAGGACGTTTTCTATCAACTCAACGTCTGGTGCCTGGCATCGTGAAACAGTGCCTTACCTCAGTCTGAAGGATGGCAGCCCTCTGTTCTTTGGCAGTAAGCGACTCTTTAAGCACTTCAATGTGTTGCTTGCAATCTGAATTTTGATTGCTAAGAGTTTCAAGCTTTGTTTGTAAGGCAAGAAGTTCTGACTCCTTCTTTGAAAGCTCCTGCTTCAGCTGATCAATCTGTGAAACAGCAACAAAATTGCAAGAAATTAGAAGCCACAGTTCCTATTCTTTACATTTGAGAACTACCGATGTCTCTTAATTTTCAATAGTCAGCGATCATTACTCCAACAAGGCAAGCCATGAGTTTGCTTAAAAATGGCCTTGGGGGGCATCTTGGTGGTTCAGTCGGTTTAGCATCCACCTTTAGCTCAGGTCATGATCTCACGGTTCATGAGTTTGAGCCTCACATCAGGCTCACTGCTGTCAGAGCAGAGCCCACTTGGGATCCTCTGTCCCCTTCTGTCTGCCCCTCCCCGGCATGAGCTTTCTCAAAAATAAATAAACATTAAAAAAAAAAACCAAAAAGATGGCTTTGGAAGTTCTTACAAGTCTGGAGAGGCTCTGTAAAGATGGCGGAGAGTACAGAAAATAGAAAGGTAAGGTCAGCAGACTGTCTTCTACCATCAACCCCACTCAGAACAAAGCTTCACAGTGGAATGGCGGCTTCCTGAACAGACTTACCCATGAAATCACATATACTATTCACCATTATCCTCAGAAGGGTCAACAGATTGCTAATGAAGGTAATTAACCCAAGACATACCCTGGTCCTTCTCTGCCATTCCACAGTGGAAATGATCATTCAAGGGCATCATTTGACAAAAAAGAATTCTTACCCCCCTCCAAAAAAGTAAGCATTAAAGATTTTTTTGTTTATATTAAATACTGACAAGATACAAAATAACACAAAATGATGTAAAGTATAAGGAAAAATAATACAAGAAACATCCATCATTCAATTCAGCAAAAAGATCATTAGAATTACCTGTGTCCCAACCCATTTCTATCTCCTTCAGAAATAATTATCACCCTCAATTTTGTGTTTGTCATTTTCTTGCTTATCTTTTTACCATATATTTTTTTGCATTTCAACTTTATTTGTTCTGTGTATTTCTTTTTAGTACTTTGCTTTTTTCTACTCAATCTTACATCCTGAAGATTAAATCATGTTATTGTACATGAAATTTGTTCATTTTCACTGAATTCCACTGTAAGACTTCACCACAATTCATTTGCCCATTCTGCTATTAATAGACATTTTGGTTTGTTTCCAGGTTTTTTTGTTAAAACAAAAAGTGCTATTCTGAACATTCTTATATATATTACCTGGTATATGTAGCAAAAATAATCTAGGAGTTAAATTGCTGGACTACATAGTGTGCACATCCTTAACTTCACTGGGGAACACCAAAATGTTTACCAAAGCTGTTATATTCACTTTCAGGGTCCCAAGCAGTGTGTAAGTGTGCCAGTCATGCCACATCTTCGCCGATGTCTTATGTCACCAGACATTTACATTTGTGCCAGCCTGACAGAGTTGTGGTAAATGATCTCCAAAGATGACTTGTCACTTGTCCATACACGCTGCTCCTCACAACTAGAGGTAGAGTCTGTTTACCCTACTCTTGAACCTGGGCTAAACTGTGGCTTACTTCAACAGCTAGATGCAGCCAAAGTGTCAGCATGCCTGTTCTGGCCCTTGTCTATCGGAGGACGGGCAGCTGGAAGCTGGCCACCATGTTAGAAGTCTAACTGCCCCCTGACCACCAAGCTGTGAAGAAGCCCATACCAGACACATGGACAGGCCAGGCAGAAAGACAGAGAGGCCTGGTAGAAATTGTGGCTCCTTCATCTTGTTCTTGGTCTTAAAGGGAAGAATTTCAATGTTTCATCATTAAGTTTGATGTTTGTTTTAGCTTTTTATAGGCGCTCTTAAGTTTCAGAAAGTTCCCTTTTATTACAACTTTGCCAAGAGTTGTTTTTTTTTAATCATTAAGGAATGTTTAATATTAATAAACATTTTATTCTGTATCTCATGATTTATCACACTTTTCACCTTTAATACGTTATTGTAATGAATTACACTAATGGATTTTTAAAATACTCAGCTCTCTTTGCACAACTATGAATAACTCCACTTAGTCATAATGTACTGTATTTTTTATATGTTACTGGATTCAGCTTGCTATTTTGTCAGGATCTTTCATCTATGTTTATGGATAAGACTGGTTTGTAATTTTCCCATTTTGTGCTGTCCTTGTCAGGTTTTAGTACCAATTTAGAGTGCTCCTTTTTTTAATGTGTTCTGAAATGGTTTGTGTAAAATTAAAATCTTCCCATTAGTGTTATTAGAAATCAACAGTAAAATCAGCTAAAGCTGGCATTTTCTTTCTCCAAAGACCATTATTTACTTCATCCATCATTAGTGGTTAAAGGAATATTCATGTTTCTAATTATTTGAATCAATTCTGATAACTTTTTTCTCCTAAGAATTTTTCATTTTATCTAAATACTCACCTTTACCTAGCAGGAAATTTTCATAAAATATCTTTTGATATCATAAGATATCTTTTGATATCTATGGCATCTATGACTGTCTTCGTCATCCTAATACTCTTTAGTTTTACTCTCTTTTTCTTGATGAGTCTCAGCAGAGGCATGTCATGTTAAATAATCTCTTCAAAGAGTCAATTTTGGCTGTGTTGGTCGTCTAACATTCTTATTTTCTTTTTTATAAATTTTTTTTAACATTTTATTTTATTTTTGAGACAGAGAGAGACAGAGCATGAACAGCGGAGGGTGAGGGAGGGAGACACAGAATCTGAAACAGGCTCCAGGCTCTGAGCTGTCAGCACAGAGTCCAATGCGGGGCGTGAACTCACGGACTGCAAGATCATGACCTGAGCCGAAGTCGGACGCTTAACCGACTGAGCCACCCAGGCGCCCCTAACATTCTTATTTTCTATTTCATTAATTTCTTCTTTTATTTTTTAATTATTTCTTTCCTACTACTTTTTTGGATTTATTCTATTTTCTTTTCATAATTTTCTAAGTTAGATACTTATCTAACTTTCACCTTTTTTTCTTTCCAAATACGTCTTAAGACTGTAAATTTCCCTGTCAGTATCATTTTAGCTTGATCCCATTAGTTTGATACATAATATTTTTTAAATTTTTTTTTAATGTTTATTTATTTTTGAGACAGAGAGAGACAGAGCATGAATGGGGGAGGGTCAGAGAGAGAGGGAGACACAGAATCTGAAACAGGCCCCGGGCTCTGAGCTGTCAGCACAGAGCCCGATGCAGGGCTCGAACTCACAGACTGTGAGATCATGACCCAAGCCGAAGTCGGACGCTCAACCGACTGAGCCACTCAGGCACCCCAAGTTTGATACATAATATTGATATTGTTGCTCAGTCCTAAATATTTTCTGATCTCCATATATATTATTCTTCAACTCACAAATAATTATGCTTCTTACTCAACAAATACATGGATGTTTCCTAGTTATCTTTGTGTTTTTTCTTGCTTGCTTTGCTTTGTGAATAGAGAACAAGGTCTCTAATACACTAATCATTTGAAATTAGTGTATCTTGCTTTATGACAGAGTATGCGGTCATTTATCATAAATGTATTTTGTGCACTGTGTGCTAGAAAACAATATGTATCCAAAAATTGTTGAGTGCAAGTCTATAATCATTGGCTCAAAAATAGTTTCTTTGCCTTAAAGTCTGTAACACCTTTGTCACAGTTAATATTTGGCTAATGTGTCTTTTTTCATTTTCAATGTATCATTAACTTTATGTTGTAGATGTCTCTTGCAAATAGCATATATCCATATTCTTTTATCCTCTCTGATAAAATTAAATGGAGCATTTATTACCATTACAGACACATGTGATTTATTTCAACCATCTACCTTGTGCTTTCTAAACATATTGTCATTTCTATTTCTCTTCTTTTCGTTCTTGCCTTTTGAAAGATTTTTTATCCTATTTTTTTTGCCTCTACTCATTTAAGACTTATACCTTTATTTATATTTATTTTATTTCATTTATTTCTAACCTTTAGGTTATTACCCTAGAAATTATAGCTTGCTTACATTTTTAACTTACCTAAGTCTAAAGTCAATCTATGCTTACTTTCTTTCAGAAAAATATAAGGATCTTGAGACACTTTCAGTTCAGCCACCATCCCCTTGACATACACGTTATTGCTGTCATGTATTTTAGTTCTTTCCTGTTTTGTTTTTAACTCATCATTACTTTTTTTTAAAAAATTTTTTATGTTTATTTATTTTTGAGAGAGAGAAGCAGCATGCAAGCAGGGGAGGGGCAGAGAGAGAGGGAGACACCGAATCTAAAGCAGGCTTCAGGCTCTGAGCTATCAGCACAGAGCCTGACACGGGCTAGAGCCCACAAACCACAAGATCATGACCTGAGCCAAAGTCGGATGCATAACCGACTGAGCCACCCAGACGCCCGTCATCATTACTTTCTTTATAGTCCATGTTTATTTAGATTTACCACATTTGTCACTATGTTTGTTCAATATTATTCCTTCATATCAGATGTTCTGTTAGAAATCTCCTTATACCTGAAACAAATCATTTAAATTTATTTTAGTGGGATTTTTTTGGTGGCAAACTCCATTTTTTTGTCTAAAAATACCACATCATTCTTTTTTTAATATTGTTGCTGAGCATTAAAAGTAATTTTCTAGGTTAAGTGATATTTTTTTCTCTCAGCCATCTTCTGGCTAACAGAAGCTTTTAAGAAGTCAAGCTATCACTCCAAATTCAATCCTTTACAGGTAATGGGACTTTTCTCCATTAGCTGCTTTTTAAAATAGCTTTATTGAAATATAATTTATATGCCATACAATTCAACCACTTAAGTCACAGAGTTGATGGTATTTAGTATATTCACAGAATTGTGCAATCATCATCATAATCAAACTTTAGTGCATTTTCTTCATTCCAAAAAAGAAACCTCATAACAATTAGAAGTCACTCTCCATATTCCCCACTCTCTACCCCCAGCCCTAAGCAACTAGTAATATACTTTCTGTTTCTATGAATTAGCCTATCCTGGGAATTTTACATAAATGGAATCTTGTAATATATGTACTTTGTGACTGTCTTCTCTCACATAGCATGACATTTCAAGGTTCATTCATATTGTAGTATGTACCTGTACTTCATTCTTTTTTATTGTTGAATAATACTACACTGAATGAATATGCCACATTTTGTCTATCCATTCACCAGTTGAGGGACACTCACATTGTTTCCATGTTCTGGCTACTATGGATAATGCTTCTAAGAACATTCATATGCAAGTCTGTGTGGACATATGTTTTTATTTCTCTTGTGTACATATATATAGGTGTGGAACTGCTAGGCCATATGATAACTGTATGTTTAGCATTCTGAGGAACTTCTAAACTGTTTTCCAAAATGACTGCACCATTTCACATCCCCACTACCAATATATGAAGGTTCTAATTTCTTCATACTCTCACCAAAACTTGTTAGTCTATCTTTTTACTTATAGCCATTCCAGTGGGTATGAAGTAATATGTCATCGTGGTTTTGATTTCTCTAATGACTAATGATATTAAGCATCTTTTCATATACTTATTAGCCATTCATATATCTACTTTGGACAAATGTTCTAACTGCTTTTTAATTTTTTTAATGTTTATTTAATTTTGAGAGAGAGAGACAGACAATGTGAGTGGGGAAGGGGAGAGAGAGAAACAAGGAGACACAGAATCCAAAGCAGGCTCCAGGCTCCAAGCTGTCAGCACAGAGCTCAACGTGGGGCTCAAGCTCATGAACTGCAAGATTATGACCTGAGCTGATGTCGGACGCTCAACCGACTGAGCCACCCAGGCATCCCTCTAACGGCTTTTTAAAACATTTTCTTTGCCTCTGAGATTTTATGTAAATGGGCAGATTTCTTTTCCTCTTTGGGGTACTCAAAGAGTCCTGAATTTATGGACTTGTATCTATCATTAGTTTTGGAAAATTCTCAGCTTTCCACTCTTCAAATATGGCTTCTGTGTAGTGATTTTGTCCCTACTCCATCTCTCTTTTCCTCTAGAACTCTGATTAGACAGATGCCAAACCTGTTTATTCTGTCTTCTATGTATCTTAATTTATCTTTAATGTATCTCATCTTTTTATCTTTTATTTACTTTATACTACTCTGTTTTCTAGCTCATTAAATGTCTTTTCTGCTATGATCATTCCACAGTTGAGCCTATTTATTAAACTCTCAAATTTCCATTTTTATATTTTCCTATTTCTAGACATTCTTTGGTTCTCTTTATTTTTTTATTTTTTTTAAATTTACATCCAAGTTAATTAGCATACAGTGCAACAATGATTTCAGTAGATTCCAGTGATTCATCCCCTATGTATAACACCCAACGTTCCTCCCAGCAAGTGTCTTCCTTAATGCCCCTTACCCATTTAGCCCACCCCCCCACCCACAACCCCTCCAACAATCCTCAGTTTGTTCTCCGTATTTAAGAGTCTCTTAGGTTTTGTCCCCCTCCTTGTTTTTATATTATTTTTACTTCCCTTCCCTTATGTTCATCTTTTTGTATCTTAAAGTCCTCATATGAGTGAAGTCATATGGTATTTGTCTTTCTCCAATTTCACTTAGCATAATACCCTCTAGTTCCACCTACGTAGTTGCAAATGGCAAGATTTAACTGTTTCTGATTGCCGAGTAATACTCCATTGTGTGTGTGTACACACACACACACACACACACACACACCATATCTCCTTTATCCACTCATCTGTCGATGGACATTTGGGCTCTTTCCACAGTTTGGCTATTGTCAATAGTGCTCCTATAAACACTGGGGTGCATGTGCCCCTTCAAAAGAGCACACCTGTATCCCTTGTATAAATACCTAGTAGTGCAATTGCTGGGTCATAGGGTAGTTCTATTTTTAATTTTTTGAGGAACCTCCATACTGTTTTCCAGAGTGGCTGCACCAGTTTGCATTCCCACCAGCAGTGCAAAAGAGACCTCCTTTCTTCACATCCTTGCCAACATCTGTTGTTGCCTGAGTTGTTAATTTTAGCCATTCTGACTGGAGTGAGGTGGTATCTCGTGGTTTTAATTTGTATTTCCCTGATGATGACTGATGTTGAGCATTTTTTCATGTGTCTGTTAGCCATCTGGATGTCTTCTTTGGAAAAGTGTCTAGTCATGTCTTTTGCCCATTTCTTCACTGAATTATTTGTTTTGGGGGGTGTTGAGTTTGTTAAGTCCTTTATAAATTTGTGCTTGATATCTTTATAGGTTCTTTCCCCTTATTCATATTTTTAATCACCTCTGTTATTTGTTTAAACATATTAAACATGCTTATTTCATAGTGTTTGTCTTAAAACTCCCACTTCTGAAGTCCTTGCCTTCTGATTCTACTGTTTGTTCTTTCTACCAGCTTTCAATTATGGTAGCTTTTTTTGTTTGTTTTCAAACTTGGTGATTTTTAAAAGATTTTTACTGTGTGCTCGTTTCTTGGACTCTTATCTGGAGAAAAACTTTGAGGTCTAAGTTGAACATGTGGGCCTTCAGAGCATTTGTCTCTGCCGATACCTGGGGCACTATCAACCAAGGACCCCTTTAAACTCTGTTCTCTACTTGAAGTTTTTGGATCACCTCACATTGTACGTTGGTGCAAGGGCTATCTGTGGTTATGGATTCTTAAAACTAGTTTTTTTTTACCTTTCACTTTGCTCAAAGTTTTAAAATAGATTATTTTCCCTGGATTCTCCTAGTCTAGGTGGAAGAAACATACGGTGGGGAGGTTTTTAGTTTACCCTTGTACTAAGAGTGTGGCTGTCTGGGATCCCAGTTTAATGTGGTAGCGGAATTCCTACCGCTCTTCCTCTTGAACAGACCCAGGCTTCTGTCTTTTTACTTCAGTGCCCCATGACTGTGGAAATTAATGCTCAAGTTCACATATCTAGCAAATGCCAACAAGAAGATAGAACCAGTGCTCTATTATCACTCCAGCCCTCTGCTCTGGCTTAGTTTTGACCCTTGAGATTCTTCCTAACTTCACAGTTCATAAGTACATTTTTAAATTTATCTTTTGAAAATATATTTCATCCAGCACTTTTTTTTCTTTTTAGCAATTAAAACTTGCATAAACAAGAACCAAGCTACTGACAATAACTGTTAAGAATGAATGGAGTGGGGTATACAAAGAAATAAGACCCCTACCTTTGTAATTGTTCAGGCTGTGCAATTCACTAGAAAGGTTGAGATGGAGTTTCATTTGCAGGATGAAATCAGACTAGATTAGCAGACAAATAGGTTTCATCTTGCTTGCCAAATTTAAAGATTTAGTAGTGACTGGCAGTCATGAGAAGGATTCTGACCATGCTTAAAGATTCACTGAGAGGGACTTGTGATTATCAATTTGCTCTGAGTATGTGTGAACAGATGGTGGCACTGACCAGATATATACATTACATGAAACACAGTTTTTTCTTTATAATTTAATGAATCCTGAGTCTGTTATCATTTTTACCTGCAATAAAAGTAAGTTCCATTTCTCTCTCATGCGCTGTCTCCCATATAATAAGAGCTGAGTATAAATAAAAAGAGGGAAAATCTAAACTAGGATTAACTAAAATTACAAAAGAAATTAAATATGTTGTGATCAGCAAGATCAGCATTCTTTTCTCTTTTTTTAATGTTTATTTATTTATTTTTAAGAGAAAGCACAAGCAGGGGAGGGGGAAGGGGGGAGAGAGAGAGAGACAGAATTTGAAGTAGGCTCCAGGCTCTGAGCTGTCAGCAGAGAGCCTGACACAGGGCTTGAACCCACAAACTGTGAGATCATGACCCGAGCCAAAATTGGACGCTTAACTGACTGGGCCACCCAGGTGCCCCCATATCAGCATACTTCCCATGAGGTATGTTCTAAATCACAGGCAGTTGCAGCTGATAGCACAGTATCTAGTTGATTCCACATATTAAACTGATTCATCTTAAAATAAAGCTAAAAAACACTTTGAACTTTAAATACCTAAGCAAAGATGATGTTTATAGTATTAAAAAATGATTTGGGCTAACTTCTACAAGTATCAGAGTAGAAATCTAGTGTAAGAATGGGGTACTGAGAGAGAAATTTAAATGAAATTAACTTGATCAACAGAATGGCATTTAATAGGAAGGAAGAACATGACAGGTTCTACATACACCTACTTTATTCAATAAAAATAGATTGATAATGACAAAACTATTTCAGTCTATAAATATTAAATAGACATTTGCTTTAAATAGCTTTCAGACTATCACTGCCATGAGGTAAATTTTAAATAAATATTTAATGCAGACAATAACAGAAGAGGGCTTTTCTAAGGGGAATATAGTTACAGGGTAGAAAATCATATTCTTCCATAAAAAATATGCCTTGTGCTTCTTTTATAGCCATAAACTCAATAAAAATGGAAAGTGATGCAATCAAACATACATGGGAACTGAGGCTGGGGAAGATCTGTCTCTGTGATGGCAAGAAGAAAAGCCAATCGGAATTACATCACATGCTTTATATGAAGTCCATGTGGACATCAGGAACACTTCATCTCGTCTGAAAGTTCTTCCACCACTTACGTCTGTGACACAACCAACACCCTGAAAACATTCCCTTGCCAAGGAAAACAGCTTCTTTTTCACTGCAGATACAGCTCTCATGTCTAGAAAGTGATATGCTTATTACCATGCCGTTTGGGTTATGAGGTTTGTAATCCTTCGGAGGTTAATAAGAAAATGTGTTACAAATTCAGAATAAAAGAAGAGATCTAAGACAGCAGAGTGGTGTCTTTGGCAAACTCTGAAAACAGAGGGAGTGACTAATACAGAAGTACTGAGATCAGTAGATGAAAAATGTAAAAATGTGTTACACTGGAAACAAAGCCTCAAACAGAACAGGGGATACCATCATTCTTTCCTTGCCAGAAAAACAATTATTTACATGGTAAATTCCATTCTTAAAGGTTTAACAGTGCTCCTGAAGGTAACTCATGCTTTCCATTGCCTCTAGATTCTGTTCTCACAGTCTGAGTCCTCTAAGTTTTGGAGCTAAGAGTAGAAATTGGAGTTCCTAGAAACTGGAGGCCCAGGAGGCCTCCCAGAGTCTCAGTTCTCAGGGAAAACAGGCATATGCCAAAGGCCTTGCAAGATGCAGGGATTTCCATCCTGGCCAACTATGTCTGATATTCATGCCTTTGCACAAGTTGAGATTCTAAACTCTATTTTACATTTTTGCAATTCACCTTCTACCTTTGCAAACATGTTGTGTCATGTTTTTTTTTATGATATCATGTTTATAAAAGCAATTAGGGTCTTCAATGCTACTTAACTTAATCACAAAGTTTTCAAGAGGCTCTACCAGTCCCAGTCATCTGTTCAGGATCAAATGGAGGTAAAATGCAGTAAAGCTTTACTTATTTTAATAATTAATGCAAGCAGCACTCCTTTATATACCACAACATTGTCTCCATATCAGATTTTCACTGAAACATTTAAAACTATCTATTCTAACATACTTTTATATTTAAAAATAAGTTTATATACAAGAATTATTATTAGCTGCCTTTATTACCTACTTAGAACAAATAATTACATATTGAGATGGAGACTGATTTGAGGTCATGCCCTGTTAATGAAAAGCAATCAAATGCTGAGTCAATTTTATCACCAATGGGTCATAAAAACAATTTTCAGCTAAAATGTCCCCCCTAAAAACCAAATGAGAACATAAATATGTGTTTATCCAATTTTAGGATTTTTTTTCATAATCAGGTTGAATTTTTGTATCTTATTTTTTTTAATTTTTTAAAAGGTTTATTTATATTTGAGAGAGAGAGAGAGAGAGAGAAAGAGACAGTACGCAAGCAGGGGAGGGGCAGAGAGAGACAGAGACAGAGTCTGAAACAGGCTCCAGGCTCTCAGCTGTCAGCACAGAGCCTGATGCCAGGCTGGAACCCGTGAACCATGAGATCATAACCTAAGCTGAGGTCGGACGCTTAACTGACAGAGCCACTCAGGTGCCCATTATTTTTTTTATTTAAAAGTATCAAACTTCCAAATAATCATAATAGAACTCATTTTAGATTTCTATTAAAGAAATACTCAGATTGAAGAGCACTTCCAAGCCCGCTGCCTTTGCAAACAGTAATCACTCCTAAGGAGCCTCTCCAAAACACCAGGTAAGAAGTTCCCTGGGGTACTTTTAAAAAGCTTTCTAGGTGCGCCTGAGTGGCTCAGTCATTTGAGCATCCAACTTCGGCTCAGGTCATGATCTCACTGGCTCATGAGTTCGAGCCCTGCATTGGGCACTGTGTTGACATCTCAGAGCTTAGAACCTGCTTTGGATTCTGTGTCTCCCTCTCTCTCTGCCCCTTCCCGCTTGTGCTCTCTCTGTCCCTCAAAAATAAATAAACATTACAAAAAAATTTTTTTTTAAATCCAAAGTAAAAAGCTTTCTATATATTCACTGCAAACAGCAAGAAGACATAACAATATTTAGCTGCAATTTCAGATTTGGTTCCCAGAGTTCCACTCCCCTCCTTATGCAGCATTTCATAAGAATTTCTGAAATGTTCTACCAAGACTCTGAGTCTTTGTAAACCATTAAAACAACGGTTTCTAAAGTTAACTATCCCTGCCTCAAATCCAGCATTTTTTGATCCAAAGTCACTTTCTGATTTCCATTTCTATCACTGCCTCACTAAACCCAATGAGTTTCAAAACTACATTTCCGTTTCCGAAGTTTCAGAGCCTCTAGGTGTTTGCAATTTAAATCTAACATTTTTTCCCCTTTTGGAAAATCTGCCATTTCACATAGACATGAGCTCTTCCCACTTCCTCCCCTGTGTGGAGTTGGGGTAGGATGGTATTTTTACTTATCCTTCTAAGTTTGCTCAGTCACTGATTTCAGTTTGCATTCTTCACCAGACCTGTCATTGCTGTTTTGACAATCTGGTTATTTAGACAAACAAACAAAACAAACAAACAAACAAACAACACTAACTAAGCCTAAATAACTTTCATTACTCCAGCCAGAAGTGAACTCTCCTCCCACCCAATCTTTGGGGTAGTTTTTCCAGTACATTTCTTACTTTCCCAACTAAGTGGTCAGTATTGGCTTTGAAGTGAGTAATATTTTGAATATGCACTACTTTTAGAGCCCCTCAGTAGCTAGCTCAGTGCCATGTGCTAAAACCAAGGCTTAGTAAGTCTTTGAGGAACACAGAGATCCAAAATCCATCACTGAAAGTTTTATCCATGCAACTCTGCATAAATGAAAGAGTTCAAGAGACTAATGTTGACATTAAACAATTGTTCTATCAATGTGCATACATAATCATTGCAAGAATTAGCTCTTCAGATATCTGTAATGATGTTGACAAGCAACATATTCATATAAATTCTGTAGAAAAGTTATCCCAATAGGCCACAATGGACCATAAACTATGCTAGTCATCCAATTTTAAAGGGTATCAATCCATGCCTCTAAAATTTAACAAGTTCCATGACAAATGATTTACCCAACTGGAATCAGTTCACACAGACTCTGGGATCCCACAAAACACAAAACACAAAGCACTCAGGACTAAATTCTTAGCAATTTAGTAATTATAAATACTTCCTCAATAATAATGGGCATAATTATTAATTACGTTTTTGAGCCAGGCATTTTAATTACATTATTTCATTTAAACCTCTACGTCTCCCTCTTAAGGATTATGGTATTGCCCCATTTTATACAAGAAGAAAGTGGTTGCATGACATAACTCACTCCTCAAGGCCATTCAACTAGAAAAGGCAGGCTAGAGATCTGCCAGAGTCCACTGTAGGTGTCAGCCTGCACTCTTTCCCCCTTACTCCATTTCTCTATTCAAACATCCTTCTGACCTAACCACTTTTGGAAGAACTCTAAAAAGTAATCAGACATTAAAAGTTAAAACCAACTCAAGGACTGATAGTCTCTCAGACACCTGTGGGCTAATAAGGTAAAGAGTTGCTTGCTGAAGACCATATGCATATATGGTTATTCACCTGGACAAATTTCATGGCATTTTTAGTTGTAGAAGTGGCTTGAACTATCTTCCACTGTTGAATGACAGGATGAGACGAAAGGTTTAAGTCAAAACAGTAATTTTCCCAGACATTATGAGTTCACTCGTATCTTCATAGTTTCATTGCAAGAGTGAATGGTCATCATTTGGTCAACAGGCTACCCTACCACTATGCTTGCTGCACCCCAGCTCAACTCTCTGAGAGGGAAGGACTACAAAAAGAAACTAGAAGGGAGAGTTGAACAGGGAAGCCCATTCTCCATTTTGTGGAACTCCTTGAAAGGAAAAGGTTACATTCAAACCCACTAGACACTCTCCTCAGATCTCCCTCAATTCCTTGATCCAAAGTTTTAATCATAATCTCAACGTCAACTTATAAGTGGAAAGTTGGCAGAAGTAAGGAAAATTTTTGTTTTTTCCCTGGAGAAACGCACATACATACACACAGAGACATATGTGGTGAAGTAGATGCTGGATATTACTATTTTCTCTCTATAATTTGCAAATTCTCTGCAATAAATATGCATGTATTTCACAATGATAAAAATCATACTATCATTTAAACATTTTTTTTTCTCTCCACTTCCACTGCTTCCTCACAGAAGTCTGCATGACTCTTAACTCTGCTGCATTTTATAAGGCAACAAACAAAAATAAAACTTAGAACAATCAATAACAGGGGTGCTTAAGAACACATGGTAAAAAAAAAGAATTTTTAAAAATTGGTGTGGTTATTATTTCCAGAAGCAAAATGGTTTAAATTCAGGGATAAATAAAAGCATCTGAAACTCTCAAAAGATCTATTTGGGGCAATTCATAAATTAATAATTATGCATAGGTAAAAGTAATAGCTGTTCAGTTCATGTGCAGCCCAAAGTTTAATTTTGAAAAATAACAAGCCAAATTCCTTAAAACTGGGAATACCAATATAAATCAATGGAATGGGTTACTATAATTATACTTTATAAATATTCTATAGCAACAGATATCAACAATATAAAACTGGGAATACCAATATAAATTAATGGAATGGGTTACTATAATTATACTTTATAAATATTCTATAGCAACAGATATCAACAATATAGTAACACTATCAACAACAATGACCATCATTTACTGAATGCTTTCTAGAGATCAATCAAGGGACTAAGTGCTTTAAATGCATAATCTCTTGGAATTGTGAAAGCAATCAATGATGCAGGTCTCTGCTTTTTTCCATTCCTATTTCATGGATGAAGAAACTGAGGCTTAAAGAAGCTGAATAATTTAAGCGAATTTAAACATTAGGATGCAAAATCAGTTCTGCCTTAAACACTATGCTAAAACCAAAATGTCTTTATACCATTGAAGTGAGTTAAATTGGCTTCCAAGATCAACACCTTCTGAGACAGTCACCTTCTTAGGGATGGGTCAAAATTTGGCAATGACAGAAACTTTGCAAAAATAGCAAACTTATGAAAACTCAGGAAATTTGGAAGACAGGGGACTATTCAAAATAAATGCTAATTCCCAAGACATCAAAGTTACTCATTAGAAAATCTTGAACACCTTAATTAGTAGAAATCTGAACGAAAATGTTCCCCGATTTCCTTTTGGAATCTACACTTCTGAACTAACAATCTTCTGCCTTCTTCATTATTGTCCACGTATTTCATGATATCACATAAAACCAGTTATGTGGGTATTTGGGGAAGTATGTATGTATATCATAACTTTCCAGTCACATTAAGAGTATAAAAGTTTGTAACATTGGGCCATACCTTGGTTTTCATGAACTTGGAGTGACTTTTGTAAACCTCTATTTGTTTGATCTCTTCTTCACGGTCCTCAGTGTTCAGCACACCATTGGCTTTTAGCATCTGGATCTCATCCTCCAGATCCCTTATGTTTCGCTCTAATGAAGCAATTTTTGTGTCCTATTGTTAAAAGAGAGAGACAGAGTGAGAAAGAGAGAGAAAATTGTTTTTTCAGTATTATCAAAACAGAATTTCAGAAAGTAATTTTGGGAGTAATACATTAACTATGGTATAGACATAGCCCTGAATTCAGAACAATTTATGTTTTTCACTTCTGAGGATTGTTTGTGAGATTATTCTTTTAGCACCCAATAAAGATCATATGTCAGTACAATATGGAGAGTTGCCTAGATAGGTTTGTCTAATATCTGGGAATCAGATTACCAAAGCAACAAGGATAAAAGCAATCTAACGTGTTAATACACACACACACACACACACACACACACACACAACACGCACACACACACACACAGACACACACACACACTATTTAAGTGGACTAATTTGTAATTTCAGATGTAGTTTACCAGCATATAATTTCTAGTCTACTTGTAAACATAAAAATGGTTTGTTCATGCATTCATTCTATAGCTGGATTTATAAGGCATGATTGGAATTGACTCTGACAGAGAAGAAAATTAAAATCTACTAATGAGAAGGATTCTCATCTAGAATACAGACATCAGTGCAATTAAATAACTAAATCCTGATATACTAAATATTGAAAATTTATAGCAACCAAAATATCACAATGTCATGATTTATTTGGCAAGCAGCTCCCTGAGTGACAAAAACATTGCTACCTTGAAGGTCATCTCTAACCTACTGACTTTTGGAGTTAAAAAACTAGAAACATTACACTCAAATGTGGGATTGAGAAAAAAAACCCAACCATATGGAATTTTTTTAAGGAAATGACAGACCCTATACACAAGATAGAACATAGTAAGAAATGAGGCGTTAGAAAGAGAAGAGAGGGCTCTTAAAGGGGAAAAACCCTTCCCCAACCTCAGGTATTAATCTCCAATCAGTTTTGGGAAGGAATCATGTTGAAAGTTTGACTGTAGGTTTCCTATCTACTTTTATTGTACAGACCCAAGGAGCTGCTATTACATTTGTATTTGAATGTTAATGAAAAACAAACTACGATCTAATTTTTTTTTTATCAATTCATTTTCAAGAATCTAAAAGACTAAAGAGTTCCAAAAATAAAGACAATGAGTGGCCTATTCTATTTATAACTAACTCATATGAAAAACTTTGCAACAAATACATCTGTCCTGATTTTGTGGCTATTTTCTACCTTAATTTCCTCTATTGTATGGCCTATGGCATGTCTCAGGGAGCAATATAATAATCATTACATTGTCATCATCATTAAATAGAGGAAAATGAGGAGAAACAAATACTTATTGAGTCCCACTGTGTGCAAACATCCAAGTGCTCTAAATGCCGAAGACATTTTTATCAATTCTCAGAAAAACCTCAAGAAGATGAAATAAAAAGACTCTGAAATTTGCAAGATTATTATGGAATGTTATATCCTATAGCATTTCGTTCTCCTTTTGAAAATAATATTGTTATTTTTTCCAGTTATAAAAGTAATACACCTTAAATTCCTAGAAAATGAAGAAAATCCCCTCTAATCTTACCATCAAGAGATAACCATCACTAATGTTTTATGTACTGCTGCCAGGATTTTTCTATTTTTAGATGCAATTTCCAGAAATCTTGTATGCTGCCAGTTTGAGTGAAGTGAGTGTCAAGGACTAAATGTCTACGTGCCTCCAAAATTCCTATGTTGAAGCTCTAACCCCTAATGTGCTGGAGATGTGATGGTATTTGGAGATGAGGCCTTTGGGAGGTGATCAGTGTTACACGAGGTCATGAGGATGAGGCCCTTGTCAGAAGAGACACTAAAGAGCTTGTTCTCTCTCTCTCTCTGCCCTGTGAGGGCACAGCAAGAAGGTGGCCATCTGTGAGCCAGGAAGAGACCCCTCACCAGAACCGAACCTTGTTGGCATCCTGATCTGGGACATCCAGCCTCCAGAACTGGGAGAAAATACATTTCTGTTTTTTAAGTCCCCCAGAAGTGGTATTTTCTCATAGCAGCCCAAGGTGATGAATGTAGGGAAGCATCTTTAGTGACTCTTTTGAGTTCTGAGCTATGAGAACTCTGCAGATAAAAAGAGAAGCAATAATAAAAAGGCTACCAGGGGCACCTGGATGGCTCAGTCAGTTGAGCATTCAACTTCAGCTCAAGTCATGATCTCACAGTTTGTGAATTCAAGCCCCACATCAGGCGCACTGCTGTTAGCACAGAGTCCACTTCGGATCCTCTGTCCCTGCCTCCTCTCTGCCCCTTCCCCGCTCACACTCCTTCTCTCTCACTCTCAATCTCTCTCTCTGTCTCTCAAAAATAAATAAACGTAAAAAAAAGGCTGCGGATACTTTCAATAATAGCCAAATTATGGAAAGAGCCTAAATGTCTATCAACTGATGAATGGATAAAGAAGATGTGGTTTATATATACAATGGAATATTACTTGGCAATGAGAAAGAATGAAATCCTGCCATTTGTAGCAACGTGGATGGAAATGGAGGGTATTATGCTAAGTGAAATAAATCAGTCAGAGTAACACAGATATCATATGTTGTCACTCATATGTGGAACTTGAGAGACTTAACAAAAGACCATGGTCGGAGGGGAAATAGTTACAAACAGAGAGGGAAGGTGGCAAACTATAAGAGACTCTTAAATACAGAGAACAAACTGAGGGTTGATGGGGGTTGCAGGGGAGAGGGGAAAATGGGTGATGGGCATTGAGGAGGGCACTTATTGGGATGAGCCCAATAAGTGTATGTAAGTGATGTATGTAAGTGATGTAAGTGATGAATCATAGGAATCTACCCAAAAAGCAAGAGCACACTGTAAACACTGTATGCTAGCCACTTAATAATAAATTATATTTTTAAATGATAATAAATAAATAATAAATAAAGGGTCTACTGGAAAAAATAATTAAAAAATTAAAAAAGGAAACACTTATTGAACACATTGTATAGGCAAAGTACTATTCTGGGATATATTTATATATAAAAATATATAAAAGTACATAAAATATTATATATGCATACATATCAGATATATGAAAATAATTTGGATTTTATGCATATGTAAATACATATTTATATAAAAATAAATAATTTGGATAATAAAAAATAAAAATTAAAAATTAAAAAAGGCTGCAGAGAAAGAACTTCTAAGTGTTCATAAGAGCCTTCTAAACAAATGGGAGCCATTTTAAATCAAAATTTTTTCTGACTATAAAATTAAAATATGCTCATTATAGAAAACTTGAAAAGCTATATAGATAATTATGACTGTACACAATCCCATCACCCAGATATACCCACTATTAACACTTTTATTTATACCCATGAAAGCCTTAGGATTATATTATTACTTTAAGATACATAAAAAGATAGATATCAATTAAAACCCTAATCAATATGACAGAGATTTTCTCTTTTTTAAATACAATCTTTTAGCATCTATAAATATCTAAGTACAATCTTTACAAGAGTTTAACTGTAAGTTAAGTGTGAAAGAAAAATCAATGCTTTTCTAACCCAAAATCTTCCGGGATTTCAGACCCAAGTCTGAAGTGAG
The DNA here is from genome assembly GCF_023721935.1 of Panthera uncia. Lineage (NCBI taxonomy): Eukaryota > Metazoa > Chordata > Mammalia > Carnivora > Felidae > Panthera > Panthera uncia. The sequence goes on from NC_064816.1 coordinate 23,293,844, forward strand.
CATATTTATATGTATGTATGTACATATGTATACACAAATATACATGTATAAAGACATATGTGCAATACACTTTGTGGTCCTCATGTCTTACACCTTAATGTTTTCATACACTTAGATTTTCAGGTGTCAATCACATAGGTATGGGGAGAAGAAATCTTCACCTTTCCCACTGGTCAAATCCTGAGGCTTTAGTTAGCAATGACCACAACTACCAACTTCTAACTGGGTTGGAAGGAGCTTTTCACTGCACTTTAAAAAATTGCATACTGCTAAAGAAAGATCAGAACAGGGTTAAGATAGAAAGTTTTGTGACATGAAAAAAATTATCTTGACCTATACACATCTGAAGTAAATTTTCACTAAACAGTAAAACACATAAGAGGAGGTGGGTAGGGCAATGGGGTAAATTGGTGATAGGCATTAAGGAAGGCACTTGTTGGCATGAGCACTGGGTATTATATGTAAGTGATGAACCACTGGATTCAAGTCCTGAAACCAATACTACACTGTATATTAACTAACTTGGATCTAAGTAAATAAATTTTATAAATCTATTATAAATAGAATATTTTTAACTTTTACAAATTTTCTTTTTTTAATGTTTATTTATTTTTGAGACAGAAAGAGACAGAGCATGAATGAGGGAGGGTCAGAGAAAGAGGGAGACACAGAATCTGAAACAGGCTCCAGGCTCTGAGCTGTCAGCACAGAGCCCAACGCGGGGCTTGAACTCACGGATCGTGAGATCATGACCTGAACCGAAGTCAGACGCCTAACTGACTGAGCCACCCAGGCACCCCTACAAATTTTATTAAATGAACCAACTTTCTTTTTCCTCACAAATTTTTTTCCTTAAGCCGCAGGTGTCCCAAAATACTAAAAAAACAAAAAAAAAAACAAAAAATGTGGGGGGTGTTGTGGAAGTCATTTAGTCATTTTAATAACAATCTATTTTTTTTCTGTTCTTATTTAGGTTTCTATTCTTTAAGAAGCCAAGTTTAAGGTCAATAGAATTCATACCTGAAATCTTGAGCACAGGGTAAAGGAGATAGGAGAATATCATTAAGATCTAGAGAAGGGAAAAGATACAAAATACATAGATATATAAGATGGTGTATATTGACTGTGCCCAAGAAAATATTGAAAATACTAGGCAGATAAAGACATGAGGAAATAGAAGTATGAAAAACAAACAATGTCTGTCATGGTCACAGCTTCTCAGCTGCCTCTGAGGAATTCGGGAAGAAGAAATTTTATCTTTTTCTTTTTTTTCAAATCTCTAAAACTAAGACAACTTACTATAAACATATATATTTAGGAACTACAGAAGGCAATTACCTCACAGGTCCTACTATGGCTCAATGTGATACATGGGTGTTGTCCTGCAAAACTGATACTAACTGTACATCCCAAGAACTCTAAGCACTAATCTACAGTAGAGAGGGGGAAAACCTAACATGAAGACAGTGCTGAAAAGTGCAGTTTCAGAAGGAAGAGCAAAATTTACTCCCTATCACCAGTTTCCTTCATCTGAACATCTTTACAGGTTATTTATCACCAAATTTTAAACAATTTATGTAGTGACTTTCAAGTATTCATTTTGATTATGTTTCACAAATAAGCAAACTATCAAACTCAATTAATTGTGGACCTTCCTTGGAGATGGGGAAAGTGAAATACTACATAGAAAATCTTTTTTCTATCAGGCCTATCAGAAAAGATTTTCCTGAAACCACAGAACACAAAAAAGCTCTGTGATAAGGGGATTTCAGGGCCAAATAAGTTTGAGAAATGCTTATTGGGGATCCCCTATGCTGATCAGCATTAATGGCTCTGGAAGTCCTACAGCAAAGTATTCTATTTAATTTGATTTTTCTCAGTACTAATCCTCTAGAAGTCAATTATTGAAAAAAATATATGATTTTAATGACCACATTAAGCTCAGAGTTATATACTAAAGTGAAGAGTCAAAACAATGATTTGGATTCTTCATGGGAAAATTTGCTATGATTACTCCCCATTTAAAATAATTATGTGCTTAAATATCCAGATCACCTTTTGGCTTCTGTCACTCAAAAGTGGTTTACTGAGTGCCTGCTCTGAGCCCAGAGCACTGAAAGAACACAGACTCCCATAGTCTTAGAACCTACCACTTCATGTCATAGGTGACATTTTTCAATAGTCTTGAGATAAGACAACCATGAAACTGTTTTGCTTTTACATCATATTTTCATTAAGAACTGTAAGAATATGGGGGGGGGGAGTTTCAGGAGGGAAAAAAACAGCTTAAGTGTGTTTGTTTCATTCCCTATTAGTTAGAAAAAATTATCTGAATTGAATATCTCTTTCAAATTATTTCTTTCCACACATTCATAAAATAATACTTGTAAAAATTTTATACGTATATTTGCAGATCATAACTCCTACTTAAAGATTCATACTCAAGACTATTTTACATCTATCATTCAAAAGATATAAAATAGGTATCTGATGGGCAACTAACACATAAACCACTGGAATTGAACCCCTAGCATCCATCAACCCAACAGGCCTATGTGCTGATTCTTACACCAGCCATAAATATTAGCACGAGCCCATGGGTGATGGAGTACAGCAATGAGAATGGATGGGAAGATTGAAATAAGTTTATCTCTGCTTTATCTGTTTTCTTTTTTTACTAATCTCTGAATATTTCTAGGACATGTCTGCTACAGTTGATAGTAAACTGAGACACGCACAGTTTTCTCATTCATTCTAGAAATACGTACTGAGCATCTACTGGGTACCAGTCACATTGCCAGGTATATGAGATACTAATTAAATCTTAACAAGATTCATGGGGACCCTTCTCTAACATGGAGTATAATCTAGATCACTATTACTCAAAGTGTGGCCCACAGACCATCAGCACTGACATCACCTGAGAGAGTTTTAGAAATACAGAACCTCAAGTCCCAACCCAGACCTACTGAATCTGAATCTGCATTTTCACAAGGTTCTCAGGTGACTTGGGTGTTTTAAATGACTACAAATGTCCAGCATACACAAGGGACAAGACTTGTGTCCAATGTGGAAGAGACCAAGACAACTTTATAAGCTAACATTTAGAAAAATATTAACCTACTCTCAAGAGCTATCCAACTTGGCCTAAGTATACACCAACCCTGGGAGTAAACTTTCTGGAGCATCTTTGCCAGTCCAGAAGCCTTTATTATCCTTTTGTATTTGTCAAACAGTATGTTCCCCTTAAACAGCAAGAAAAAGATTTCAAGTCCTCTCCAGGAACAGTGAACACTGAAATGATGAGTGGGCAGAACATAAAAAAAGCAATATCATTTAGTCACAAAAAGTAATAATTATGTTATTGCTAAGCGTCACAATGTGCCTTCCTCACAAATACAGTAAGAATTACTGGTTTTATTTTAATATGAGGCCAAGAAAGAAAATACAGACAGTTTTTATAGAGCACAGAACTCACCGTGATCACATATCGGTCTGCAGACATTGATCAACAAACTTAGGGCCAATTTGGTTTAAGGAAGAAGATGTGATCTAATGTTCAGGAAGTGTCCCAACCTAATTATATTATACTTTATTTAGAATAAAATTCTAGACTATTATTACTGGATGCCACAGAGGCTCCTGAAGGCTTAACTTATAAAACTCATCTAGTTGTAGTTGCAAACATAACTGAACGGCCCTTGGTCTTAGGCTATCTGAGGAACGCCCTGACTTTGGAAGCATTTACTGTGTGGGATTAGCCACAGTTTTGTGAGCCCAAGTCAAGCACTCCAGAAAGAAGTCAACTTCGGCGTACAGCATGTTAAAGGAAAAACTAAAAACAAAAAAAAAAACAGTAACTCACCTTCTTGAGCCTTATCAAACTGTAAAAAGATGGTGACCTAGATGAGAAGATGACAGGGGACATGCTGTTTTTTGTGATAGTATTGTTTTTTGTGTTTGTCTGCTTGTTCAGATGGTACCTAATTCTTTATAGCAAAATGTACAAGCACAGAATCAAGTCAAGTTCCAAGTAATTAAGGTGCTACAATGTTTCTTTCCATGGCCTCATTTACCTACTTCTGACTCATTCTTCATGAAGCCCATGTCCCTGGAATGCATCCTTTCTGTTGTTCTGTCTCTGTGCACATTGCTAATGACCCATGGGCAGAAGATGTATATCCGGTGTTTCTTTCTGGACACAATGCAACCACTGAGGTTTTGGTCTGCATGTATGAATTTGTTGATGTTGTTGTTGTTATGAGACTCAAGTCTGAAAAAAAAAAAGAGCTGAAAATAAAACAATCCTCCTGGGGGCACCTGGGTGGCACAGTTGGTTAAGCGTTGAGATCCAGCCCCAGCACTGGTCTCTGCATTGACAGCATGGAGCCTGCTTGGGATGCCCTCTCTCTCCCTCTCTTTCTGCCCCTCTCCCCCTCATGTGTGTGCTCGCTCTCTCTCTCTCTCTCTCTCTCTCTCTCTCAAAATAAATAAACATTAAAAAAATCCTCCTGACCCTTAGAAAGTCACAAACCTGGATGTAAATCCTGATTTTTATGCCTTCGGTCAAGATACTGAGCCTCTTTGAAATAAGACCATGCTCAAGAGCATGTCATGAAAATTCCAAGTGATCTATAATGCATGCAAAGTACCTATCATGGAACCTTCCCCATGAGAGTAAAAGTTGGTCATCATTATCATAAGCCAATAACAGTATAGTAAGTCCCCACCCATTCCCCAGTTTTGTGAGGTACACATGTAGAAGACAGTAGCTTTTGCTTTTAGTCCACCCCATTTAACTTTGTGAGCATATTTCTAACCTTACTAATCCCGTAACACAAGGCTGTTATAAGAATTACATGAGTGACAACATGTATATCTCCCAGAATTATAGCTAACACACAGTAGGTGCTCTACAAAGATTACCTTCTTCCTATTTCTAGCTGTAGCATTTATCAATTACTTTTTAATTGTCTACTCAGCTTCTTTTCCTTTTAGGAACTACATCTCCCCAACTCCCTGTGGTTTTAGTGGGGTTTTCATGTGTGACCCTGCTCAGTGGCAAGTACCATGGATTGTCTGGATGCTGATTGACCTGGGGTAAACTCATTATGCCATCAAGGCCAATCAGAGTTCTTTTAGGGAACTGACATAACTTCAGGGGCCTCTCCTTTTCTGAGTTTATGTTTCTCCTTTTCTGAGATTATGAATGATAAGGAAAATATCGGCCTGTGGCTGGTTATGGCCTTCTTTGATACCATGATTAAGAATCTGCCTAAATGACTGGGCCCTTATAACATCATTTGAACAGCTAGATAGAGCTATATCTTAACCATCCAATCCCCAGAATTCCAAAAAACAACAGCAGGGTTTCAGCCACTTGCAACTAGAAGAGTATAACACAAAAGTTATAGCATGAAAGAGAATACCAAAATACAGTTAGATATAATATTCTACAAATCTACAGACAGAGGTCAGAAATGGGTAAGACCACCATAGCAGAGTCAACAAATCTCCAGAAAATCCCCTAATATAGGGTCTGGAGATGGATAAGAGTAAGATTATCATAGAGAAGATGAAATTCTTTCTGGCCAAAAATAATAACACATGCAAAGTAAAGAGTACTCAGCATGGTGTCCAGCACATAATATTTAATTAATATAAATTGAAAGAACAAAATAACAAGTATGAATTATGTATGAAGGAGGAATAAGAAGACAGGACTAATTAAGAAGTACAGATCACAAAAAAAAAGAAGAAGTACAGATAATTTGTTTCTGCAGAGGAGTTAGAAAAGAAAAGAAGGAGGGGCTTAATGATAAGCACTCTTGAGAATCAAGCAAGGAGTTTGTACTTGGGTCTGATTGGGAGTCATTTATAAGCTGGTAAAAAGACAGCAACAAGACAGCCTTTGGGAAGTTAATAATAAAAATAGAAGCCAAATGGGAGTTGAGACAGTAGACATGACAGATCATCGGCCTAGTGGTGAAAGAATTCTTAGACAGGGTTAAGAATTGAGGAAAGAGAAAACAGTATAGGAATCACCAAAAAGAAGTGCAAAATTGATGGAAGTCATAGAAAAGTCACAGAAAATAAGAGAATTAGGTGTCAAGAAGGAAAGAGTCAAAAAAGTTTTGAGGAGACTTTAAATCCCATAGAATCGTGGTGATTACTATGTCACTGAACAACCAGTATAGCATAGGAGGAGAACCAACCAGAACAGACACCACCTAGAACAATGGAAGCAGGTCTGGGGAAGTTTCTGAAAGGCCAGGGGTTAACTTTTTAGTTGCTGGAGTGGGGGAGCGTACTCTGGGGATTTGAGATAACCACAGAAGTATTTCAATTTTAACCACTATAGTTGCACCTGTGGCTCTTGGCTATCGGCCCTTCAAAGAAAGTTGCTTCAATTAATACTGATAGCTTTCTACATTCCCAATGCATGGAAGGGAGCATTGGTTAATCCAAAATCATTTCCATGTGCCTATGACATATACTAATGTAGAGGCTCCCCAGTGCCAATCTGTGGACTAGGTGCATCAGATTCATCTAGGGAGTGAATAAAAACTATCAATGACTTGGTGTCACCCAAGGACATTCCCTTTCAGGACGGAGGTGACACAAAACTCTGTATTTATTTGTAAGCTCCTCAGGTGGGGAACAAAGCCATATCAAAAGATTTCTTTTTTAGACCTATGTTTTCTACCCCATTTATGTTGAAGATATATGTATATTTGCATTATCTGAATTTATAGAAAAGAATAATATAGAACAGAAGCGAAGTTTCTCTATTCCAGCATTAAAAATGCAGTTAATAACAACAACAGCTAATTTGTATGGATTACTAAGGCAAACACTGTGCTAGAAAACCTCATTTAATCTTCCCTATAACCTCATGAATTAAGTACTTATTTTATCCACTTTATAGGTCGGAAGACCTACAGAAGGTAAATAACTTGCCTAAAATTTTCCCTTTGTTGAAATAACTTTCTAGGCCCAAGATGGCTCTACTTCTGCTTGGGATTGCTTGTCGGCAAACCAATACTTAGATAACTTTCATGTCCCTATAAATGCTCCCCTTGACCAGAAATGTAGTATGTCTAGTCAGCCAATCCCCAAATGACAAGCCAATTCTGAGTTCTAATTTCCTTGTTCCTTCTCAACTCAAACAAGTTTGACTACGTGACCCCAGGCAATCATCTCTTTTTTTAATTTTTTTTCTTTCTTGTTCTTAATTCTTTATCCTATAAAACTTTCCTGACTTCCACACCATTTTCCAGTACTCCAAATGGAGACTGCTTCAAAAAGTCCTAGATAAAATTTGTTTGTATCACCTAAATTGTCTTCTTCAATCATTTTTAAAACACCTTTAATAAACTGGAATGGTTCCCTCCACATATAGAAGAGAAGAAGCCACAGAGTGAGACCTCACTGTCCCCAGGAAAATCTCAGGAAAACTAACCTCAGAGAAGGTTTGCCACCTAGAAGCTGGGCTATTTTGATCCTTTCCTCCACACAGTAAGATTAGCCTTCAAAGATCACGGGGCAAGGTCAAAAGAAAACAGTGAAAAGATTTGGGAGAGAAGACAGGGAGGAAGAAATTTCAGAAAGTGCTTCCAGATGACAGGGTAGCCCCTCGGTGTGTGCAGCCCAACCCTCCCTAAGCCTGGATCAAAGTCATCTTCCACATACATATAAATACAAAGAGTTTGAATTCCCAGAGATCCAGTGAAATACTACTTTGTAAAACAGTGATTGCATTTCAAGGAGTATTGAAAAGATGGACATCTGAAACCTCGATTCTCTTCCAATGCTCTTTAGGAAAAGATTGGGTGAGAAAGCTCTCTTCACTTGCCTCTAGCAACATGGATTTGCTCTTTTTTTTTTTTTTTGCTCTTCCCATTCCTTTTAAACCATCCCTGCAATGCCTTCAATAGCCCTGGTTGAAGTCTTAGGATCTCAAAACATACCACAAATCCTTCTATGTTCAACCAGTTTATCTCATGGAAAAAGCAACAGGCGGCAGAGGAATTCAGGCCACCCCAAGTTACCAGCACGGCCTGATGGATGTGGAAACTAGACCATGCCTTAGGGATGAGGCATGTGACGGCCGGTACACTGTCATTACTGAAACTTGAAAGGGGAAGTTCACATGAGGCCTGTGGTTGACTTCTCAACCCTGCTGGCTGAGGCGCACGCCAATAAGGAAATCACAATCCCTAAATAAACAATAGGCTGGGAACCTGAGCACCAACAAGGGAGAGAGTACAGGGGTTACTGGCCTGGGCAGGGCTGGCCAAGATGGAACAAACAAAGCAAAGATTTAAATTTTGCAAGAATGTCATGTCAATTCAGACTCTCCAGGCAGGCCCTTTGAGACTCCAAATTGCCAGTCACCAAGCCTCAAAACTTGGTAGAATTTTTAAAGTCAGGACTCTTGGTCCAATCTCTACATTGCCAAATGAGAATAATAAGAGCCAGAAAAGACAAGTGACTTGCCAAAGGCCCAATAGCCAGAAAGCCAGGTCCCTAGGTCATTTATTACACCACAGGCCTACTGGGAGTTGCTATTTTTTTCCTCCACTGGTTTCTCCTCTCAAAGATGCTTTTAAAGTCTTTCCACACACCAGTTGTGTGTGTATTCTGAGCTAAGATTCTGCCTGAAGTAATCTTGTTAAATTTCTTGTCTGTCCTTATTTAAATGTACCACCTCTTTTTTATAGGTAAAACACAATTTTCAGTCTAAAAGGGAAGGGATAGAGAAGCAAAGAATTCTTTGAGCATTTATTATATACCAGGATTTTCCCACACCTTCATTCATTTTTAACATTCTCCACAACCCTATGCAGGCTGGTATCAAGGTTCCATTTCACAGATGGGAAAGCTGGAGCCCAGAGAAACAGTAAGCAGGAGAGCCAGATTATCAATTTCCATAAATAATCTAAGCTTTTCCTCTTTGGAATCTTCTCAGTTCAACAAAAGAAAACCAGGATAGAATAAATTGTGCAGCTTTAAGCTTTTTAAAAATGAACTTACCATTGTTTTTCCTAAATAATAATTCCTAATCATTCCTATGTAATGAATACAAATTATTGCAAACATAAAAATTTAGAGGGGGGGGAAAGAGGAAAACATCCTTTACAATCACCTCATCCAGAATTAGTGTCAACATTTTGACATTTTTTTCCTCAAGCTTTTACTCTACATTACATTGAGAATATATCTTCTTTATATAGTAAGAATATTAAGTCTCCAACTACTATAAACCTTAGAAATACATCTGATAGGTTACTGTATAGTTCTGTTTATATTTTTAATTTTTAAGTAATCAAAGTTATTGATCCTTTCCTTTGAAATATCTTTATTTTTGAATAATAGTTTTATTGATATACACATGTGCCATAAAATTTACCCCTTTAAAGTATGCAATCCAGTGCACACTTTATTCCACAGTATTTTTACCACCAAAAGCCCTGTACTCACTGGCAGTCACTCCTTTTTCTCCTCTCCCCATCTCCTAACAGCAACTAGTCTACTTACTATATCTATAGATATACCTATATTAGACATTTCATATAAATGGAATCACATAAGTGGCTTTTTGCACCAGCTTCTTTCATTTAGCATTATGTTTTCAAGGTTCACCCAGGTTACAGCATGTATCAGTATTTCATTTCTTTTCATGGACAAATAATATTCCACTCTATGTGTTTACCAAAATTTGTTTACTCGCATAGGATAATGGATACTTGGATTTTTTTTAGCATTTTGGTTATTATTAATAATGGCATATGAGCACTGGTGTACAGTCCAGGTTTTTACATATGTTTTCAGTTTGGTTGGGTGTACCCCAAGGAGGACTACTGAGTCACACAGCAACTACATTTAACACTTTAAGGAACTGCCAAATTGTTTTCCAAAATGGACTGAACCATTTTACACTCCCACCATCAATATATGAGAGTATGATTTTTCCACATCCTCCCCAACACTTGTTACTATCTTTTTTTTTTATTTTAGCCATACTAATGGGGAATCAGTTGTATCTAATGGAGGGTTTGATTTGCATTTCCTGTTGGAACATCTTTTTGTGTCCTTATTGCCCACTTGTGTGTTCACTGGAAAAACGTCTATTCAAATCCTTTGCTCAATTTTTAAAAGATTATTTGCCTTTTTATCGGTGACTTTTTCTTCCTTTTATTTTTTTTAAGTTTATTTATTTGTTTTGAGAGAGAGAGAGAGAGAGAGAGAGACAGTGCACACGTGCATGTGAACAGGAGAGGAGCAGAGAGAGGGGGAAAGAGAGAATCCTAAGCAGGCTCTGAGCTTATAGAGCAGAACTTGACTCCGGAGCCAGATCCCACTACAATGAGAAAATGACCTGAGCTGAAACCAAGAGTCAGAGGCTTAACCAACTGAGCCACCCAGGTGCCCCTTCTTCCTTTATTTTTAAATGAACTTTGAATTAAAGTGTATTACACATAAGAAAGTAGCCAAATCATAATTTTTGCATGATGAATTATGCCAAAGTAAACACACCTGGGCACATGCAAACCAGATCATGGAATAGAATACTCCTTGTACTCCAGAAACTTCCTTCATGCCCCCTCCCAGTCTCCAAACCCCATCACTCCACTATCCACTATCCAGGTATCTAACACTATTCATTATTTCTATTTTTGGAACGCATGCATATAAACAGAATTACATTGTATGTGTTCTTTTGTGTCTGGCTTCTTTCAACACTGTTTTGGGGGTATTGAATTATGCTGTTATATGAAGCAATAGCTTGGTACTTCTCATCGCCATATAACATTTCATTGCATGAATATTTCACTATTTATCCACTCCATTGTTGATAGCTATTTCACTTGTTCAAGTTTTTTGTTATTCCACATCTAATTATGTTTTGAATCTTCTGTTTACGTTGAGTCTTATACTACCATTGTTAGATCTGCTCCTAGATAATAGGGTTTTTTAATACCATCATAAATAATATTGTTTTCAAATTTTCATTGCGTAAATGTTTGTCATTGGCATGTAGAAATATGATTCATTTTTAAATACTGACTAGCTACCTGGCTAAGTTCATTTACTAATCTAATTGTTTATATATGAATTCATTGAGATTTCTTACACACACAATTATGGTGCCTGTGAATAAAAGTAGTTTTATTTCTTCCTTTATAATTCTTATACGTAGGATTTCCATAACATTATGGAATAGAAGTGACAGTAATAGGCATTTTGTCTTATTTTTTATATCATAAGGAAAGCTTTCAACATTTTATCATTAGACATGATGTTGATCATAGTTTTCTAACAGCTATTTCTTATTAAATTAAGAAAATCCTCTCCTAACCTGAGTTTGATAAAAAACAACTTCTTTTTATATGGATGGATGTTGCATTTATCAAATGATTTCTCTGCATTTATTGAAATTACATTTATTTTTCTCCTTTATCCTATTAATGTAGTAAATAACATTAAATGGGGCACCTGTGTGGCTCAGTTGGTTACGTGTCTAACTCTTGATTCCAGCTCAGGTCATGATTTCACAGAGAGATCTCCCTTGCGAGATCAAGCCCCATGACAGGCTCTGCACTGACAGTGTGGAGACTGCTTGGGATTCTCTTTCTCTTTTTTTTTCTCTCTCCCTCTAAAAATAAATAAACATTCAAGAAAATTAAATAACATTGACTGATATCCAAATATTTGTCCAACCTTGCATTCTTGGAATAAGCACAACTTGGTCAGGTCCTTTAACTGTCACTGTGTTCAGTTCAGTAGGATATTTTAAATCCTCGTTTATGAAAGAAACTGCTTGCAATTTTATGTAGTGACTTTGTTGGGTACTGATATCAAGGTTACAGTGGCCTCATAAAATAAGATAGGAAATGTTCCCTCTTCTTCTAGTCTCTGGAATAGTTTCTGTATGACTAATATAATTTTTTCTTCAAATCTCAAATGTTTAGTTACATTCACTGAAGAAGCCATCTGGGCTTGAAGGTTTTTATGTTTGGTTTGGTTTTCGGATTTGGGCATTGCTTTGCGTGTGTGTGTGTGTGTGTGTGTGTGTGTGTACACATGTGTGTGGTAAGATTTTAGATACAGAATCATTTTTCCTTAATGTACAGGACTACTCAGATATTCTATTTCTTCTCAGGCAGTTTTGACAAGTTGTGTTTTTACAAAAACTTACCTAAAATTTCTATTTGATTATCATAATGTTGTTAATAAAATCCTCTCATATTTTTAATGTCAATAAGATTGATGGTGATGCCCCCTTTCAATCATGATATTGGCTATTTTCCTCAATGAGTCTAACAAGGATTTGTTATTTTTGTTCCTCTCTTCAAAGAATCAGTGTTTGGCTTTGGTGTTCCCCTCCAGTATATGTTTGGTTTCTATTTCATTCATTTCAGCTTTTTTTATTATTTCTTTTCTCCCACTTTCTTATGGTTTTATTTGACCTTCTATTGTTTTTTTAAACTGAAAGTCTTTCAACCAAACTGAATGACTTGCTCTCCCCCACATACTTCTTATATTTTCCAGTCTCATTGCCTTTACTCATACAGTCCCCATTGTTTATAAACTATACCCTTCCCCTTTTTAAAATCATGCCAACTTTTCAAGGCTCTCCTCAAATTCTACCTCCTCCAGGAATCATTCCCTGCCCCTCTCTCATTTGATATCCTTTGAGCCCCTGCAGCACATTTTGCCATTCTTAGGTCACTATTTAGATCCTATCTCATATACTTCCTTCCATTAGCCTCTTAAAAACTGAGTGTTCCCGGCACCTGCCTGCCTTAGTCAGTGGAATGGGCAAGTCTTGATCTTAGAGTTGTGAATTCAAGCCCCACGTTGCAAGCAGAGATTACTTTAAAAAAATAAATTTAAGGAGCACCTGGGTGGCTCAGTCGGTTGTGTCTGACTTCAGTTCAGGTCATGATCTCTAGGTTTGTGAGTTCAAGCCCTGCATCCAGCTCTGCACTGATAGCCTAGAGCCTGCTTCGGATTCTCTATCTCTCTCTCTCTGCCCCTCCCCTGTTCACTTGCTCTCTCTCTCTCTCTCTCTCTCTCTCTCTCACAAATAAATAAATAAATAAATAGGCATTTAAAAATAAATAAATAAATTGGGGGTGCCTGGGTGGCTCAGTCAGTTGAGCACCCAACTTCAGCTGGGGTCATGATCTCACAGTTTGTGGGTTCGAGCCACACATTGGGCACTGTGCTTACAGCTCAGAGCCTGGAGTCTGTTTCAGATTCTGTGTGCCCCTCCCCTGCTTATGCACTCGCTCTTTCTCTGTCTCTCTCTCTCTCAAAAATAAACATTTAAAAATAAAAATAAATTTTAAAAAATTTTTAATGAATGTTCAATTTTTCTGAAAGGTCCACCATGGTGCTGTGCACAAAACAGCTACTTAGTAAACACAGGTGTCTGTGATTCAACTTCAGGAGTTAAATTCACACAAATGAAACCTGTTCATAGCAGGAATTATTGACTGGCAACTCAAATATTCAAACACATCATAAGAAGAGTTTGGGCAAAAAAAAGAAAGAAGTCTCATCATTTTTTTAAGTCTTCCTTGCTTCCAAATAACAACTATATATCATCCAGAGCTAACATTTAACTTGACATTTTGCTTTTTCTGGCTATCACTTAAAACCCACATTTTTTTTTCCCTTATTTAAGGAAAATAGTTAAATGGGACAAAGTTTTTTTTTAAGTTGAAAGATGAGAAGATGAAGAAATTTCTCAAGAAAAAGAAATAAGCTAAAGGATAATTTCTGGTATCGTAAATGGATAGCACAAATCAAAAACACAGGGCTTTGCAAGTTTGAATGAGTTATGCTCCAACTGTTATAAAGACTTCAGGGCAAGACTTAAAACTCAAGGGGGAAAACAGGACATATGTTGGCTGTAGGGTACATATTTGGAGCCCTATTTGGAGGGCTGAAAAAAGTGATGACTCTTGCTTGATAGCACAAAGCACAACATCACACCTCCCCAAAAATATCAGAGACCTCTTCAGCTCCCATGAGCTGCCTCAACCTGTTCTATGATACAAACTCCAGTGCATAATTTCCAAAGTAAGTTTTGAAAGAAAAACCAGTTGAACCTATGGGCTCTCTTCAGCAAAAGCAGAATGAAGGAGTAGAAAGTATCGAAACTCTGGAGGAAAAATCTATATTCAGATTTCAGTTACCAGCTGCCTAGATGTAGGACCTTAGCAGGTTGCTTATCCTTCCTAAAGCACAACTTTCTCATCTGTGAAATGGGGCTAATTATGCCTACTCACAGGTTATTATATGTCAGGTGCCCTACACCATGTGTGTTCAGTGGTATTCAGGCTGTGGGTTGCCACAAGTGGTGCAAAGTGGTATTTTTGTTGTTATTGCTCTTATTCTTTTAAACAGCCACAGAGTGGGGCAAAGTTTTAAAGTTTAAAAGCCACCATAATGGCTGGCTAGAAAAACTGGGCTTGAAACAAATTTCCTATGAACAACTCATCTTGGGAGAAGAACTCATTCCAAGTAGAGTGCAGTGTTTAGACTCAAACAGGTAAGAGTTCAAAAGACAGAAGAAATAAACCTAAGGAGCTTAGAGCCAAAGAAAACGTTTCAGCTGCGCAGTGATGTTCCTGACTAGATCCCAGGACTCAAATGAAGTTCATACTAGGAACTGGGATGCATTCAATGGCCTAGGTTTGAATTTGAAATCTCTCTTTTCCTAGCTGTGTGACCTTTGGAAAAGTTGCCACTGTAGCTCTTACATTCTCCATGTTCCAGTGCATCCCTTCCATGCCTCGCAGAACTGAATTGGCAGAATTTGACCAAATACCAGTGTATCTTTTAAAAGAAATTTAATGCAACTGCAGATCAGCTTCACCCCATGCGGAAGAACAGCAGTCATCTGCCTAAGCACAAAGACAAGTCTTGGTCTTTAGTTTAAATACCAAAAGATCAACCTCACCACTGGAGTTTAGCACCTGAATGCAAAGTCATAATCTTTGATCAATAACACAACTACAAATCAGCAATTTGGTCAAGTTCAAGGTTGAATTGCTCACTATTCATTTCTCATAGAGAAGCCTGATGGGGACAAATATTACTGAAGAAGAACCATTTATGACATACAAGTACCTGGCTGGTCATGTGACTGGAAAGCTATATACCCACAATCCTCACTTCAGTTACCACAGAAATACTGTCATCCAGTGATATTATGCCCCTAGCTTCTTAATCCACTTTAGATAACAAGTTCACGAGATCAAATACATTTTCTGCAACTTTTACTAAATCCCTTAATGTCACTCATTTAGATCCCATCTGATAAATTCTGCCAAAGTTAGTGCTAGTATAACGTTTGTTTTTCTTGATGAATGAATGCCATTTAATTTATTAAGCAAATGAGAACTAAAAGGTTTTATGTATTATCCTTTTAGCCTCGGTGGTTAAGTTTAGAGTGAAGTTTATGTTCCATCTCAGTAATTATCATTATTCTGGGATTGGTTTCTTTTTTTTTTTTTTTTTTTTTTTTTGCATTTTCTTAAAATACAACTCTCTCCCTACCCTTTCCTTTTGTGATTGTTAGAGCTGCTATAGCCATCTTGCTCAGACAGGCAGACTGGGACTGTCTGAAAATGAATTTACATGAAGGAAGCCAAACTACAAAATGGAATGAGAAAAACTAGAATCCATTAACATCTTTTGAGTCCCTGGATCAAGCTATGCCTGAAGAAATACCCTGTTTTTCTCCAGTTGAGTGAGCCACTAAACTTCCTTTTGGTTTTAGCCATTTTGAATTAGATTTTCCTTCACTTGGAAGTTCTAGCTAACAAAGAAAACAATTTTAAGATTATCTGACAAGTACTCTCATTACTGTAATTCATTTTCTTAAAAATAAACTGGGTACAGTTTTATGAATGAATGTAAGAAAGTGAAATTTTTGGACACCATCTTTATGTCATGTCAAATTTATAATAAAAGTAGGTTAAAACATTCTTTCAAAGGAATCAACAGCACAGGGAAAAAAGGAGGGAAAAAGTTTTTCACTACCATTTTTATTGACAGTTCTCCTTAAGAGCAGAGAAGAGGGGCTTAGTAAAGAATCTTTAGATACAAAAGTAAGAAAAGGAGGAGAATAGCACCATCTATAAGAAAACTAATTTCTCTGAGAAACACACACAGTGTTCTAGTGCAAACCTGAAACATACCTGCCAGAGCAAATCGGGATCAAAGTTAAAACTTGGAGCTCCCTGCAAGAAGATAAATCACAAATAACTTCATTCATTTTGTTTCCTTTCATTTCCATTCAGGTGACTTTTTCCCCCTGGCTCAATTGGCTACAGGAGATGTGATGGCTGCAAGAGAATTACTCCCTCTTAGATGCTGGCAGATTGCCCTCCTCAATGCTTCTCCACAGAGACACATTTTCACAATTGTACAAGTCCAGAGGGGCACGTACAGATCTCCTAGAACTACCAGACCCTACTTCTAAAACTGCTTGAATTAGGGCAAGGTTTCACAAATTTTCACTACAAACAACTTTAAGTTGATGTGAAGTGTATGTGTGGAAAAAATGAGGGGTCAGAAGTTCACCCTCAGTTTCTCTAAGAAGCAGGGGACTAGTAGAGGTAATTTATTAGCCCTTAATTCATGTCATCTCCCTGAAACTACAGATCAAATTTTCTCTAGGAAAGTTCCTTTTAACCTTAGATTTTGAGAAGGCACTAGATGACACCAGTATTTACCCAAAGGTGTTTAAGTTCAAACACAATGACGTCTCAAGTTCCACCCACCAGGTTTAAGGGTCAGTTATATTTGACAGTCAACCCTAAGGCTTGTAAAATATGGGTTTCTAATATTCCCTCCAATTTCACAGGGATGTAATATAGAAAATCAGATGAGATCACAGCCTCTGTCACAAGATACACACATGGCTAAAAAGATGACCCTCTACCATCTGCCACCATAACTCAATTTATGTATGGTAAGTATAGATGCTAATGGGACCCAGACTTCTCCACTGACAAAACAGAAGGCAGTGCTTGGTAAATTAATACACATCCAAAACAACAACAACAACAACAACAACAACAACAACAGAAAAACGCCTTGCTCGATTCCCTGACAAGTGTATTGATCATCATTTGTCCTAAAAATGTGTTTTATAAGCCAGCATCATGGGCATCCATAAAAGAAAAACTCCACACTCAACTTACTGATAATATATAAATGTGGATTTGCCCTAAAAATCATGTTTCTATGGCTTCCCATATAGATAGCATAAACGAGTGTATTTATTTACTATTTTATTGTTTTCAAATAAAACATATGATACGAGAAATAGTAGAAATTAAACAGATTTTCTACTTCTAAAAGTCACCAAAAAGTATCAATTGTCTGAATAGAGACCTTTACAAAGATAATGCCCAATGCACTGGGAGAGATGTCATTCCTGATTTTTCTAAAGATTCCTGGAATTCACTCTTTTTAAAAAGAAAAGATACTTTGGAAATACATTCTATATACATCCTCTTTTCCATTAGTAACTGTGCCAGAGACCAGAATGGCAGGCATGCAGGTGGGTGGAAGAAACATTGAGTGACTCTTTACAAAAAAATAAAATAAAATATTTTCTCTTTTTTCTTTTCTTTAAAAAAAGAGAGAGATTGAGAGAGAGAGAAACAAAGAAAAAGCCCTAACCAAATTTCAGGTTTGGTTCCAATGTAAAGTGAGGAAGAAATCTCAGTTATGAAACACTCCCCCACAAGTGTAGAATGATAAGTTTCTTTTCAAAACAAGTTCAAATTACATAAATTCAAAATGAATTGATAAGCCAAGATTAGCAAGTATTGTTCATTCTTATTGGCATTTGGTTCCTTTGATGATATTTTTCAAACCAATTTGCTGCAAATGCATTATGAGTGCCTTGACTCATGTAACCCCACTCGGGGGACGTACAGTTTTAAAGCAAATGTTCTACATTATTTCCATAAAAATTCACTTGAAGACATTGTCATTGACCAGAAAGAAAGAAGAAAGAAAGAAAGAAAGAAAGAAAGAAAGAAAGAAAGAAAGAAAAGAAAGAAAAGATAAGAAAAAGAAAACACCTTAAAAAATCCTAAGTCAGAACTGTACATGCCAAAAATTCAATAGCTGGTGTTAATTTCTTTTTCTCCAGGACTTAGGGATTTTTTGGCAGACAATTCAAAATCATACACTATAAAAGACAGAAAAATCATTATCCTATCAGCAAGTTTCGGAATTCTCTTGTAGGCTAATGGTGACCAGCAAACTCTCAAGTGTTAAATTCAAGTATGGAATTATCAGATTGTAAACATCACTGTTATGTTTTTCTTCATGAAACAATTTAAATCAAGAATTATTTACTCTTAAGATAAACACTATTTGCTTCCCTCTGGCAAACAATGAAAGTAAAAAACCTTTATTTACATTTCTAGATACTGACAAAGCAATGGGTTTCACTTAGATCTGTTTCTTAATCATACATCATGGCTTAGCCATCATCATTTATTTCATTATTCTTTAAATGCCCTAAATCCATCCAAAAGGATCTATAATTCTTTTAAATAGCATATCTCTATGCTTCCACAGCTATGTTGTGAGTACTTAATAAGTTATTATTACTTCCAGACTTGGTTAGGAGAAAATACTGGAGTCCTGGGAAAGTACTATTCTTTGAAAAGTACATTTTCCTGATAGCACAGTTTTAATTATTTAAGGACTTCATTGAATGTAAGTCAACTTCTTTGCCAAACCTTAGTTTCTTAAGATATCTTTTCATTGTAATGTGAATGAAAAGGGGGAAAAAATTATTCTAGCTTTAGAAATTTCCTTTTAAAGCACACACAAAACCTCCCCTAGGGTTGAAAGCATTGGCCATGCTCTGGAAATGAACCCACCCCTCCTTTCAGCCAAGGGATACTTGAGTCCTTTATTCTTTTGCTCAGAAAAGGCATCCTAATTAAAGGGACAATAAATTAAATGTACCCAAGAAAGCAAAAAGATCCAGAAGAAAAGCACCCACCAGGGTGCCTAGAGAAAAACACAAGGTTCATTTCAAGTGTTTATGTTAGGCACCATCAAGTTAGAACAAACTCCGGAGGCACAGCTGTTTTTGACAAATGTGAACAGCTCCTACCTTCATTTCAATGACAGTCTGGAGAGCCTTCGTCTTGGCTGGCTCCGGCTGAAGTTGGCTTCTTCGGTGCAATTCCTGTGGAGGAACACGATAGAAATAAGCCTGACGGTTCATCCTTCCGTTACACCATGACCTTTACACAGGTACCACACAGCCCACCGGGTGCAGGTTTGCTGTGCACAGACATAAACAAGCCACAGGTGCCTCTTCCCCCACCCTCTTTAGCATCACTCCTGCCTGGAGCCTGCGTTCCAGTGAAAACCTCCTGGCACATGCGCTATTTCTGAAACTTCCATCAATAATTAATGTCAACTGTGACAAAGCCAGCAAGTAATCATAGTCCAAATACTGTTCAACACTGGGGCTGTTGCCCAGCCATCAAATCATAATTTACTAAATTACATTTCTCTGTGCTCCCAATACAAACACAGCATGGAAACGGAGGAAAGAAAATGACTAACGTGGTTGCAAATCCACTGCACGCATGGCATTTTGCTACTGAGGTAGGTTTGAAATGAGCAATTTAAAACCTTTTCAGTACAACTGTGTTACTTTTTGGAGTGAACTGATGTGATGAAACCCTGTGAATATCTTGCTTCCTAATTTACAGTTTCGGTCCTTGTTCAAAATCACATCTGTGTGTGATATGTTTATACACTCATGATGCCAAGAAATTAAAATTGGCATTAATATCAACAGTGTTAGAGAGGATACAAAAATGGTTTAAGCCAGATGCAGACCCAAGAACTTCTGGAATATGACAAATATAACTTCAGGTAAAAAGCAAGCAACATAATTTGAACCTTGAAGGCTCACTTTTTTTATGCCTCTTCTCCAAAGAACAGTTCTGTAAAGACTTTGAAAGTTGCCTTGGCAGAAGAAGACATAAAGATAAGATTTGTTCAGTTTATACTTTGATTTTCTTAGTAATAATTATAAACAGTTTTATGAAAGCAGCCAATGAGAGGAAAAAACAACAGTGCTCACACATGTCCATGCCACTGATACTAGTCACCTATGGAGTAATTTCATAAGATTTATTTGCTTCCAGAAAAATCATTTAAATTCAACATGAAGTAGTTCTAGGCCTTCACATTCCACTGGGCCACAGACATTAAAAATGAAAAGCAAACAAACAAAAAACTACCTTGGCTTTAGGGAAGAGAACTAACATGATTTCTAGCTTTTCCAAGGAAAGGTATTAAAATTAAATCTCATTCCACCACTACCGTCTACTATCATCACCATCTCATAAAGACAGAACATATTAATGTAAGTATTGCCAGAAAAACAGAATTCCACAATAAAAGATAATCCTTCCCAGGATAATAAAACAAGCAATCTTTGCCCATATCCCATTACATTGTTCTTATTTGCCAGTGGCCCAAGAAGACTTGGTCATGGAACACGGTGCACATGTCTAGGAACCAGCCCTGGAAAATCACCACTACAGCTCTGGAATACAGCATATTTTCTTCCCAAAGTCATCACTGGCACACACCAGCAAACTTGTGCAAAACTACTTCTCAACCTCCAATTTGAGAAGAATTTGAATTAGTCCTTCCTAATTATTCAAAATGGTCTCACAAAGACATTTTTTCCCTAACATATCCTTGGAAGATACAGAGTCAAGTATTACCAAACCCATCTTATGAATAGAGACAGAAAGAAATCCTGTGTCCTTTTGGAGGCCCTGGTCTAAAATAACCCAGAAATACTGGTCATTTTTAGGCTGCATGGTAATGGCAGAAATTTTCTGAAGGAATGACCTTAAAAGCAACTTCCCTTCTGGGTCTCCCTCTCTCTCTGCCCCTTCCTACTCTCTCTCTTTTCTTTCTTTCTTTCTTTCTTTCCTTCCTCCCTTCTTTCTCTTTCTTTCTCTCTCTCTCAAAAACAATTTAAAAAACATTTTTAAAAAATTAAATAAATAAAAATAAAAGGGGCGCCTGGGTGACTCAGTCAGTTGAGCATCCAACTTCAGCTCACGTCATAATCTCACAGTTCGTGAGTTCCAGCCCTGCATCAGGCTCTGTGCTGACAGGTCAGAGCCTGGAGCCTGCTTCGGATTCTGTGTCTCCCTCTCTCTCTGCTTCTCCCTCCCTCTCTCCCTCTCTCTCTCTCTCTCAAAAATAAACCTAAAAAAAAACAAAAAATTATACTATACTAATATTATATTATATTATATTATATTATATTATATCATATTTTAAAAAGCAGCTTTCCTTTATTATCTACAATGTCCCTGGCACTACTTCTCTTTTTTTTTTCTTAATTTTTTATTTTTTAAAATTTATATCCAAATTAGTTAGCATATACTGCAACAATGATTTCAGGAGTAGATTCCTTAGTGTCCCTTACCCATTTAGCCCATCCCCCTCCCACACCCCTCCAGTAACTCTCATTTTGTTCTCCATATTTATGAGTCTCTTCTGTTTTGTTCCCCTGTTTTTATATATTATTTTTGTTTCCCTTCCCTTATGTTCATCTGTTTTGTCTCTTAAAGTCCTCATATGAGTGAAGTCATATGACTTTTGTCTTTCTCTGACTAATTTCACTTAGCATAATACCCTCCAGTTCCATCCACATAGTTGCAAATGGCAAGAGTTCATTCTTTTTGATTGCCGAGTAATACTCCATTGTATATACATACCACACCTTCTTTATCCATTCATCCATCGATGGACATTTGGGCTCTTTCTATACGTTGGCTATTGTTGATAGTGCTGCTATAAACATTGGGGTGCATGTGTCCCTTCGAAACAGCACACCTGTATCCCTTGGATAAATGCCTAACTACCTCTCTTTTTCAAGCCTCATTATCATGCTATGGAGAATCAAACCTCTGTGTGGTGAGTCCAGTTGGCTACTGGTAAATATTTATTTAACAACCAGCACCCACCATAGCCAACTTCAAATTACCTAAGTGGTGTCACTGAATGCAAAGTTGGGAAGAGAGGCACAATAGTACCCTATTGTACAGTATTTATACCATATGGACCAACTACATGTAATAACATCAAGAACACAGATAACAGTAAAATGTAACAAAAAAATAGGAAATTATGAGTTTTAATACAATGTTTCTTTTTTAACTTTTTTTAATGTTTGAGGTTTGGTTTTTTTTTTTTGTTTGTTTGTTTGTTTAGAGAGAGAGAGAGCATGAGCAGGGAAGGGGCAGAGACAGAGGGAGACATAGAATCTGAAGCAGGTTCCAGGCTCTGAGCTATCAGCACAGAGGCCAATGCAGGGCTCAAACCTGTGAACCATGAGATCATGGCCTGAGTTGAAGTCAGACACAAGTGACTGAGCCACCCAGGCGTCAGTTTATATATTTAATTTGTAACGTCAGCTGTTAGAACAAGTTTCCAATTTTGACTTTCATGGACCAGTCCAATCCAGTTCCAGCATACCACTGGGTGAATCACATAAGGAATTCAACCTCCAAAGAAAGCTTCTTAGCCCTCAATGTTACTTCCAAGATTTTTGGGAGTACACGCTGGACTAATAAAATTTCACAGATGAAAAAATGGACAGTAAGTCACTTGTCAGAGTTCCTCCATAGTAAGGGGTAGAAGAAAGACACTTCACATGTCACTAATCCTGATCCATATGTATCAAAAGCATCTTAATGAGGGGCGCCTGGGTGGCTCAGTCAGTTGAGCGTCCGACTTCAGCTCAGGTCATGATCTCACGGCTCATGAGTTCGGGCCCCACATCGGGCTCTGTGCTGACAGCTCAGAGCCTGGAATCTGCTTCTGGTTCTGTGTCCCTCTCTTGCTCTGCCCTTCCCTCATTCATGCTCTGTCTCTCTTTCTCTCAAGAATAAATAAAACATTTAAAAAAAATTTTTTTAAAGCATCTTAATGAAAAAGTCTGAGAAACGAATTCATGGTAATTTCATACCATAGCCAAACCAAATTCCAGAATAAAAATCATAAGATAATTTGAGGAGAGAAGTTTGCATAAAATAAGCAAAAATAATTAAGACGCAACTAAGTAACACAAATAGAAAATAAAAACCATAGAGTAAAGGTATGTGTTGTTGTAATTTCTGCCAAGCACAAAAACATTTTTAAGAGCAAACATGCAATAACAAAGCTAAACTTGTAGCAATAGTTTTGCAAAAATGGAAAGAGTTTTCTTTGCTATAATTATACAATTTCCATTATAATGTAAACCAGCTCAAAGTCAAGACTGGGTCCTTACGCTCTGTGTCATCACTCCTTAAAATGTAAAACGAAACATAATCTCCAGTTACCTGAAAATTGCAATTTTCCTATCTTAACTACACTGTACTTCAATCAATCCTGACTTCAAGTTTCTGAGGATCACCTTAATTCCTAAGGTGTCAGGGAAGTGAAGATTGTAATCCACATGCAGACATCATGGATGGTTTGAAAGTTCCATCTCAGACACTTCATCCATCTCTGAGACTGAGCATCCTTAAAACACTCACTCTGTGGCAGAGAGTAGCAACTGCCCAACCAAGAAGATTTGTGCTCCTCTTCATTAAAGTAGAGTGTTTCTAGGAAGCACCACCACCACTGCCCATGTATCAATGATGATGGTGCCAAATTACTTATTTCTGGCCAGTGGGACATGGGCAGAAATTAGGAACTCAACTTCCATAAATACCTTTTACCCTGTCCTCAATTTTCCCTCTTTTCCTGTCTTCTGGCTAGAAGTAAAGTACACCAAGACCCAAGACGCTGGTAGAACCCCAAGATAAAAGGAGAATGGGTTCCTGAAATGCCATATAAAAAGGTCACTGAACACCAACATGGGATGGTGGTGTGTGTGAAAAATAAACCTCTGTTAAGTTAGCCTCTGTGCTTTCAGGCTCTCTCTGTAAAGATCCCAGCCCTCTCTGCCTTAACTACTGCAATGGCTACAAGGAAAAATAATACCTAATTAGCCCTGTGTTGTTTGTTGCTTTTGAATCACAAAAGTGATTTTAATGTGTGAGAGCTTACCAAGTTTTTCTAAACTGACAGTAAGATGTGTCGGTTGGTGGGTGCTTCAACTATGCCTAACTATCTGAAAGATGCACCCATTATGGATTAATCTTAACTAAAGAATTTCCCTAGAAGCATCTGATGTAGATATGAGGTAGTACAAGATTTAACTTACTCTGGTAGTTTTTAAACGACAGTATTAATCAAGTACAGTGGACTTACACTTTTCTGGGTCACTGATCTCTGTAAGAATTAGATGGAAGGTATAGATTCTCTTTACAAATGAGTACAAAAGCACATACAAACAAAACGGTGTGCACCATTTCAGCTGCTTCACAGGACCTGGTCCAGTACCTGGGGGTTCATCTTTGAACCAGACTACAGGCTAAAAAACACTTACTGAGAGGCAAGGGCACTGCACAGGGAGTGGAGAGTCAGGAGCCCACAGTCCCAGCCTGAGACCTTGGGCACACCTCTTCCCTACTCTGAGCTACAGAATAAGAAGCTCTATCACTAGGTTTCTGAGAACATCCAGATTTTTAATAGGTAGCTGACTCTGAAATGCTGATCTCTGGCTGGAATTTCTAGTCACACCAATTCTCAGTTCTAAAAACATAATAAAAATAAAAGAAAACTGGCAGCATCAAAAACTTTAATATCTTACTGTGACACAGAAACCCAGGTTATATATTTCCCCATAATTTCATTACTCACTTGGCCATAGCTAGTCTAAAACTGCCAGCTCCTCCAGGTGACTAATATGGAAACATACCAAGAACTCAAAATTTTAAACATGAAATCTCAAGTAGTTCATTGGGATGACATTTCTTGGCAGTTAATGAGAATGTAGAGTCTAGTGAGTTAATGTGGATGGACACTAGCTTCCAAGATGAAACTGGAAGAATAATGTTTGTACACACCATCTACTTTCTTCAATAGGAAAAAAAAACCACCTCAAATCTTGACTTTCTATCCACTATTTTTATCTGACCTCTCTCCCTTACTGTCCTAGTAATCTACTGCTATGGAACAAACCACTCCAAATTTAGTGGTGCCAGACTAACACCATTTGATTATGTTCATGAATTCTAGATCGTGAACTTCTAAAGGATAGACTAGGGAAAGCTTATTTCTAAAGCATGATGTCAGGGGCTAGAACAGCTGGGACTGGCGGATCCAATTCCAAGATGTATATGGTATATTGGCTGGAAGAAGACTTGAAAGCTGGGTTTAGCTAGAATTGCCACCTATATATGGTGACACCTGTATATGGCATCTCCACGTGGCTTAAACTTCCTCATAGCATGGCAGCATCAGGGTATCAACCTCTTACTTTCAGGTGTAAAGATGCCAAGAGCAAGCGTTCCAGCAAATAAGCCAAGGACTGCATGGCCCTTTATTACCTAACCTTGGAAGTCCCATAGCATCACCTCTGCCATGCTCTGTTGGTTGAAGCAGTTGCAAGCCTGCTCAATTCTAGGAAAAAGTGCCAAAGAATCTCAGGCCATATTTCTAAGTTATCACTCTTGAGGGACAAAACCAACTGAAGAAGCTGACAGGAAAGTAACACTATAATCTCAAACACCTACTCACATCAGTCTTAAGATATGCCAGATTTATATATTCAAATAGTAACTTGATGCAGGGCATATAGGAAATACAGCAGTGAGCCAAGCAGATAGATACCCCAGCCCTTATGGGTTTTTAATTTCAAATTCCAACAAGAGAGAGGCATAATAATTTTAAAAGGAGACCAAACCAGTTTGTAAGTGCTTTAAAGGAAAATAAGTCAGAAAGATGGAACAGGACACACTATGTGAGGGGATCAATTGCAATTTTAAATAGGGTGATCAGAAAAGCTTCATGCAAAGGTGACATTTGAGCAAAAATCTATAAGATGTGGGAGAACCAGTCGTACAGATGCTCCAAGCAGAGAGAATAGCAAATATTTAAGTACCTGGCTAGCGCTGGATAAGGGATGGGAAAGTAGTAGGTCAGAGATATGCAGGGGTGCAGGATGATGAGAAGGTGAGTTCTACATCTGGAGTCATTGTCTGGACACTGGTTTTACTCTGAGAAAAATGGGAAGCCACTGGAAGGTTCTGAGCAAAGACAAACCACAATATAAAGTACATCCTTAAATTACTCTGCCTGCTGGACTGCAGTATAATTTGGGGTTGAGGAGGGAGGTAAGGGAAGAACCATAAGGACTAGTAATAAGCAATGGGAAAACCCTAGCAAAGGATGATAGAGCCTGGGACCAGGGTGACAGAATGCAGGCAAAGAGAAAGAACTGAGTTTAGACATGTTTTGAAGGTGAAGTTGACTTGACTTCCTGATAGATTGCCTGGAGACTCCAGAAAGAGAAAAGTAAAGGATGGCTTCATGACTTGTATTCTGGACAACAGGAAGAATGCAGCTGGAATACCAAGATAGGGAAGATTGGAGAGGAGAAGTGGGAGTTATGGGAACCAAGAGTTTAGTTTTGCATGTGTTACATTTGTGACGCTATAAGACATTCAAGTGGAGAACTCAGTGGGCAGATGGACATATGAGCTGGATTTGAGGGGAGAAGAGCTACAAATAAAAAATTAGGATCATCCAGTAGATAGTACCTAAAGCTGGGAGCCTAGATGAGATCAACTGGGGACTGTGCATAGAAAGAAGAGGAGAGGAAAGAAGACTGAGCCCAGGGATGACCCAAATTAAGGGGTCTGAGAAGTGAGGAGGAAGCAGCATATGAAATTGAGAAGGAATCCCAGTGAGGTATGAAGAGAACCAGTAGTATACCATCCCAGAAATCAAGTGAAGAAAGGAGTCCAGGATGCAAAATTGATATTCTTATAACTGTTGCTGAGAAGTTAATGGGAGGAGGCCAGAATATGGACCACAGGACTTAGCAGCACTCAGGTCATTAGTAACAGTGACTGGAGCAGTTTTGGTGGACAGTGTGAGTCAAGTTCGACTGGAATGTGCTGTGGGAGAATAGAAGGAGGAAAGAGTCTCAGGCTACTATATTTGCAAAGGGTACTATTTAACTCATCATTTCTTTCATCAAAACTTTGATTTAGGTGTATATGCCCATGTTCATAGAAGCATTATTACAACAGCCAAAATGTGGAAGCATCCATCAACAGATGGATGGATAAACACAATGTGGTACATAATTACAATGGGATATTACTCAGCCTTAAAAAGGGACAAGATTCTAACACATACTACAATATGGATGAACCTTAAGGGTATTACATTTAGTGAAACACAGCAGTCACAAAAAGACAAATACTGAATGATCTCACTTACATGAGGTATCTAGAGTAGCCAAACTTACAGAAACAGAAAGTAGAATGCTGACTGCCAGGGACTGAAGGTAGGGAAATAATGGAGCTGTTGTTTAATGGGTACAGAGCAAGAGATTGCTTGCACAATGATGTGAACATACTTAATACTACTGAACTATATGCTTAAAAGTGGTTAAGATGGTAACGTTTATGTTCTGTGTATTTAACCACAATTTGAAATTTTTTCAAACCATAAACATAACAGAACTTGTTGGAGTCCCACAGCCCTCCCTATCTCCATTCTTCTGGAGAGAAACCATTATCTAAAAGTTGGTATATTTCTCATGCATGTTTTTGTGCTTTTAGAAAATATGTATGTCCTTGTAAATAGTATAAATTTAACAACAGAGTGCATTCTTTTTTAATTTACATAAATGCCAGCTGTCCACCTTGCACAAAGCTTTTGCATTTTGGTTTTTACCTCAACAATACTTATGTTTTCAAAATTTATCTGTGTAAATAAGTGTTTCCCACTCTTTTTATTCACTACAAACAATGTTGCAATAAACACAGTACATGAAAACAAAACAAATCTGTTTTAGGTATCTTTACATTTTTAACTGCATAACAGTTCTTTTCTTTCTGAAACATTCAGTTTCTTCTGCTTGGAATAATCCTCTACCCTTTTTGTTCTCTTTTTGTGTACAGGGATCAGCAAACCACAGCCCACAGGCCAAATCCAGCCCACCATCTGTTTTGGTAAATAAAGTTTTATTGAAACACTGTTATTTCCATTAATTTACATATTGTCTATGATTTTCATGCTACAGTGACAGAGTTCAGTAGTTATAGCAGAGACCATATGACCTTGCAAAGCTGGAAATATTTACTAGCTGGCCTTTTACAGAAAAAAAAAAAAAAAATACCTGTCAATCCTGGTCCAGGACATTTTCAACACTCATCCTAGCCATCTCAGAAAAAAAAGACAATTCCTCATGTGGTAGTTTCAAATGTCTACAAATTCTTTGACATTCCCTTTATAGGGTGGAGCCTAAACATCTTCCCCTTGACTCTGGACTGAGCTAAGTAACTCAGTCTAACAAACAGAATATAGTAGAAGTGACATTTGTGACTTTTGAGGCTTGGTCATAAAAGACACGGCTTCCTTCTTGCTCACAATCTTGGATCACCTGCTCTGGGAGAATCCAGCTGCCACATCATGAAAATACCTCAAGCTACCCTATGGAGAGGCCCATGCACTATGAAACTGAAGCCTCCTGCCGACAGCCATGTGAATCAGCCTTAGCAGAAGTGGATCATCCAGCCCCAGTGAAGCCTTCAGATGCCTAAGCCCTGCCCAACAGCTTGACTGCAACCTCATGAGAAGCTCTGGGCCAGAACCATCCAGCTAAGCAACTCCCACATTCCTGACCCACGGTATCTGTGAGATAATAAGTGTTCATTGTTTCACACACTGAGTATTTGTCACAAAGCCATCGATTACAAATACATCACAGAAAGGCCATTAGTTGACCCTTCAGACTAGTCTACATCCTGCATCCTCAGATACACGCTCATAGCATTGTGTACCTTTCCTTTATATCACTGAAAATGGCTGCGATTTGACACTAACTTATAAAATTAGTGGATTCATGTCTGTGTTCACCATTGGGTGGTAAACTCCATAAGCACAGGGACTTTGTATGTCCCTTATATTCCGAGTAACTAACATAGTGCCTGCAAAGAGTAAGTGCTCAATAAATACTGACTGACTGACTGAAAGAGTACAAATGACATTGCACTTATATGCCTAGAAGTTCTATAATACCTTTGGACCAAAAGGAATCTGATGTGAAGGATGGTAATAGCTAATAGTTACTTATATATTACTATGTGCTAAGCACCCTTCTGAACACTTTACAAATATTAACTTGTTTAATCATCATAATAACCTCCATAGGCAGATACAGTTATTATCATCATGTTTCACTCAAAGACATGGAATCATAAAGGAGTCAGTAACCTGCACAATCTACTGAATTGCACTCCTGGAACTTGTCCTGAGAAGTCTGGGTCCAAGGCCTCTGCTCCTAACCACTGTGCTATACTGCCCATGTTTCACCACATGGTTTGATTTGATATTTGAAGCTGACACCTATATCTCCATTGGCTTCTTTCATTATAGTCATCTCCCTATTTCTCCTTCAATTCCATCTTCCATTTTTCACTCCTTTCTTGAGGACTTGAAAATTTAAAGAGATTCATCTCAATAGCAGTTGTATGGTACTGATATCCCATATTAGATATTAAAACTTAAATGATAAGCATGGTTAGGCATGCAGAAATAGAGGAAAAAAATAATTACTTTCAAATATTAACATCCTTCTCAATTTTTGATAAATCAAGCATTTAAAAAATAACCTAAAATATTTAAATGATATAATGATATAATTAGTAAGATTAAACGGAGAGACAATTACAGTGAACTTTGGATCCTACAGACCTCTACTTCAAGATTCCATGGAATATTTAAACAGATTGAGCATGTATCAGACCACCAAAAAAAACTTTAATCAGATTCCAAAGGCAGAAGTGATACAAGCCACATTCTTTGTCCATACACAATAAAACAAATTAATAACAAAAGTTAAAAATGAAACCTCACTGTTCAAATGCTTATTTTATTTATTATTTTGAGAGAGAGAGGATGCACATGCAGGGGAGGAGCAGAGAGACAGGGAGAGAAAGAATCCCAAGCAGGCTCCACACTGTCAGTGAGAAGTCCAACACAGGGCTCAATCCCACCAACAGTGAGATCATGATCTGAACCGAAACAGAGCTGGACGCTTAACTAGCTGAGCCACCCGGGTGCCTCAAAACCTTACTATCTGGAAGGTAAAGCTCAGAAAAAGTCTTAAAATTCACCCTATACAGTAAAACAGACCCAGTCGTCTCTACCTAGCAGGTGTGTGATGATGGGTAAGTTCCTGAATTTTCTATATCCCTCAGGATGGTGAAGTTGAAATGAGAGAAGCATGTGAAGTATTCACCTGGGCTGGCACACAGGACGTTAGCAGTAACTGAAACTTATCCTTATTGTTGTTGCTCCTGAATGATTATTAGTATTCCTGAAAGTACATCAGACAATGCAGCCTGGCAGAATGCATTCCCTATCCACTTGTTCTGCAGTCTGACACTGGCTACTATTAAAGCATTGCCACTAGGTCTGCCTGAATAATTCAATTCAAGAAATACTTGCTGAAGGCCCACTACATGCCCAGGAAACACACAGAGAATCCCTGCCTTCGTGAAGCTTGCATTCTAGTGCAGGCAATCTCAATGGAAGTGAAACCATGCTGACAGGGCTCAAGGTACAGTAAGTGGCCCAGTGTTAGAGTGGAGGAAGTGATGAATACAGTGGTAGGAGATGAGACCCAAGGGGTAAGGGCTGGGGAGGAGACAGACTGTGTAAGGCCATGTAGGCCCTCATTAAAATCCTGGTCTTAAACAGAAGCCTTCAGATCCTAGAGAGAGGGGAAAACAGTTTCCATGGAAATACACAAATGTAATATAAACTTATTGTTAAATTATTTTTTCAGTCTTCACAAAAAATAAACATTTGGGAATCTAAGATCATACACCATGAATCCGTACACACATACATTTCCCTTAGTCTGTTTTAATACATAACCTATTCCTTTTCCTAAACTTGCATTAAAGACTCTTTGGCAGATTTATCATGGTCCTTTGGAGGTTATGATCCTGGGAACCATAGAAATTAATGGAATAAGATGCCAGGATCCAAATATTTGGCCAATGGCATTAGCAATGTCCTAGGAATAACAATAAAGTTTAGTTATTTAATTCAATAACTACTGAGAATCTAATACATGCTAGACAATGCATAGATAACAAAGATAAATGAAATATCATGCCAGGTCTCAAGGAACTTGATTTTCTGGTGGTAGAGGGAGTGCATAGCTAGAATACAAGACTGCAATAACAGCAGCCACCAATTACAGAATGTTTACCATATGCCAAGCCCCATACTTCCCATCTAGCCCCTGACTGGATCTGCATAGCATCCTTATAGGTAGGAGTTACCACCCCTTTGGGAACGCTGCAAACACTCAGACTCAGAGAGGTAAGTAGTATTCCTAAGATTACAGTGCTAGTAAGACTTGAGAGTGTAACCACCCTGTCTGACACCTAAACTCACACCCTTAATTACCAATATAACACTTGGTTTATACTGCTATTTGTGGTTGCTTCATGCTCTACAGACATCTAAGATTTTAACAGGTATGCAAATCTGACTTCTGGTCTGTTTCTCAGTTCCCTGGGAGGACTCCACCAGTTCTGAACAATATGTTATGGGGGAGAATGCGAGGCAAGCATCCAGGCCTGTTGAGGGAAGGACTGCAGAAAGCTTCGCTGAGGAGTACATGTGGGTGGTCCAAAGTCTTTCTTTCTAAGCACTCATTATTTTGTCCACTATGTCTTATACAGTACAACGTTACGTGCTGTCAGCAGCATCCTGCTCATTCACCCCAGCCTACACATCTGATCTCATCTGCTCTGGGAAGCTAAGCAAGCTTGGGCCTGGTCAGTACTTGGATAGAAGAGCACCTGAGAAAATTGGATGCTATAGGCTTTTAGTGTGGAGCCAAGAACCACAAGGATTATTCACAGGTCTTGAAACCTAATGGAGTTTTCCCCACTGGATTTTGAAACTGCATTGGTCTAGTGACTCCATTTTACTTTCCATTTCTCCCATCTGAACTGGAATGTCTTTAACTGTTACCTCTGCCTGTCCCATCATTGTCTGTTGGGAGCAGATAAACTGTTTTTTTTAGTGTCACAGGTCCACTGATGGCAAGGAATTGTGCCTCAGGAGTTGGATTTAACAGATTACACCCAGAGCCTCATCCATACACAATGTAGATAATTCAGATGATTGACTTTTGAACTGATGAGATTCAGATGAGATATGGTGCTTTGGGATAAGAGCTTTGTAGACCTTGAGTTGGGAGAATGCATTTTTTATTTGGGAGGGATGTGCATCTCTGGGGGACAGGTAGTAGACTGGAGCCAGCAGAATAATGCCCCCTACCAAAGATATCTACTCCTATTTTCTGTGAATATGTTACACTGCATGGAAAAAGGGACTTTGCAGATACAATTAGGGTTATAGATGTTAAAATAGGAAAGTTATCCTGGATAATTTGGGTGGGTACAATTTAATCACTTGAGCCCTTTCAAAGCTCAGAAGTTCCTATGACTGGAGGCAGAAGAGAGATGCAGCAGATGGGGAAGTCAGAGGGATCCTAAGTACGAGAAGAATTCAATATGCCACTGTTGGTTCTGAGACATAGGGGACATGCGCAAGGACCAGAGGAGGTCTCTAGGGAATAAAGATGGTCCTCCATTGATAGTCAACAAGGAAATAGGGACTTCAATCTTACAAATACAAGGCACTAAATTTGGCCAACAACCTGAATGAGCTTGGAAACAGATTGATCTCAAAAGCCTCTAGAAAGGAGCTAAGTCCTAACAACAGCTTGGTTTTGGCCTCATAAGACTCAAAGCAAAGGATCCAACTGAGCCATGCTGTACCAGGACTGCTGATCTGTGAGTTAATAAATTTGCATTGTTTTAAGCTGTTAAATGTGGAGTCGTTTGCTATGGCAGCAATAGAAATCTAACATAAGGTAGTTAATCTTTCACTAACCTTTTGACTCCCCTGTTAGACAGCTCTCCCTACACTGAGGTATCATATATGCCCCTGAAGCTTATATATACAGACATCCATTCTATTCATCCAAGACCTAAAGAACAAATCACAGTCCTCTCTACATGACAGCTTCCTGGTCCAAAATCCTTCTTACTAAAGAGTCCTATTCTATCTGCTCTTTCTTACAAAGCATGGCATCAGGTGCTCTGAGCAGTACCCAGGCCACTTACCTTAGTCTACTTGTATGTCTTAGGTCATATTCCTGAGAGGCAGAATCTGAGACAGGGACTTTTATGCAAGTAATTTATTAAGGGAGAGCTCACAGGGGAACCCATATGAGAAGAAAATAAATCATACAGAGAAGAAAAGGAAGTTAAGCAAGGGTGTTGTTGTATAGAAAATTTAGCCTGAGCCTGAGCCTGCTGGGAGCTCTAGGGACTAAATTGTGCTGTGGGATCTGTCCCACTGGAGGCAAGGAGGCTGGCCCTCATAACCCTGCTCTAGGAAGTCACTGCCTGTGGGCTGCCTGGGCACTTCTGAGCAGGAGGAAGTTTGGCGACTCTAGTCACCCAAAGGCACACCTCCCAATAAAGATCACAAATGTGAGTTGTTGGCCACAGCACCCGTAACTATCCATAGGAAGATGGATACACCTGCCCAGTTGCCCACAGGGGCCACCCAACCATCGTTCCATGTTCCTGGATCTTTACACATTTTTCCTCATGTCCCTTTCTCTGTCGAGTACTTGGAAAAGGCATGGGAGAGAGAGAGGCTGGCTGCTTCACACCTCCAGCTAGAGGGCCCATTTTAGAGATGCCAGCAGGGGGTGGCATATGAATCAACAGTGTGTTCCCTGCACACCCCCACGGTCCAGATGGCTACACATCACAGGAGCAGAGGGCGGCTCCTACGCAGACAACTTCCCTGGCTGAAGACACATGCCACACTTTAGCCCATGAAGGAACACGCTGTGGTAGTCATGGTGACATTTTCACCAAAAAAAAAAAAAAAAAAAAAAAGGGCTCAGTCTTCCTTTTGCTGCAAATTTTCATTTCAAAGACCCATCTGTAGTAAAACCTTATAGTGTAAAATACCGAGGGTTCATAGAATTGGAAAGCCCCAAAGGAACTAGCTGGCATAGCTTCTCACTCACAACGTGAATTCCTTCCTTTCCCTGATGTGGGTCACTGAGCTGAAGCTTGGACAATTTCAGATCTAGGCAGTCAGATCCAAAAAGCAATTCTGACAGTTGAGAAGTTCTCTCCTTCCGTATGCTAAGTCAAAATCTGCTCATTCTAACTCTCCTCCATTTGGTCCGGTTCTTCACTACACAGAATTTAATAATAACACTCACGCTGGCCATCCACAGAGGCTCTGCCATGTCCCAAACATTGTGCTAAGTATTTAACATGAAATATCTCATCTAACCCCCCACACTTGGGAGGCAAGCACTAATCTTATCCCCACTTATCAGGAGAAGGCCTAAGCCTCAGAGTAGATAATGAAGCAGCCCAAGACCACACCACTAAGAAGCAAAGCTGAGATTTGGATCCTTAGCTGTCATTCTCCAAAAGCTCAGCCAAACTTTTGACTTGCAGCCTCCAGAGAACAAATCCACCTCTTTTTCATAAGATGGCACTCCAAGTATTAGAAGCCTCTTTCTCCTACAGACTTTTCTTTCTACCTGAAATATGTCCAGGTCCTTGAATCATTCTCAGTAGAACATAAGAGCCAAAATAAGAACCATCTTGGTGACCTTTCTCTGAAAAAGTTCCAGGTTCCAATCTCTTTTCTAAAATGTGGTGCCAAGAATTGGCCATTCTACATGCAGTCTGACAATTACGTCCATCCTTACACATCTTAGTAAACAGCTAAAAAGTGGGGCAGCCATTTTGGCAGCTATAAGCTAACACTCTCCTGCATCAAATGAAGATGCTCCTGAACCAGAAATGGTGTGACCATAAATGTGTGGGACAAAGAAGAGGTCTCACATGAATGATCTGGGACCAGTCCCCCAGAGAACTGCCTTATACATAGGTGGTCCTTGCAAACATCTGGCTTTTAGGCAACATAGATGGAGCCTTTTACACCATCACCCATTCACTGAATTGGAGGTTTAAGGTTTCAAATGGTAAACAAAACCTGTTGGTGCTGTTTGCAAGCCAACCCTAAACCTGCTTAAAATCCTTACCATCTAATCTTTGCAGCAGATTGTGTGCAACTCTGGAATGTTCTTATGAATTTTACCTTATTATTTTACTAAAATTAATGGAAAACTGAAGCAAAAGGACTGACATAAGTGACAACAAGCACAAGTCAAAGGACTAAGACAGGTAGCACCACACATTTCACAGCTCAAAATGGCTCATCTTTACCATGAATTGACACTTTAGCCAGGCAACTCCCTTTCGAGTATGAGGCTGAGTAATAAAACTATTAATGCTGTCAGAAAGAGATCCCTAAAGATTGTGCCTAAAAAAATGAAAAATCAGATTTTAAAATTCTTTTTAAATCTCTGGGATCAGTGGTCCCTTCCTCCTGTAAAACATGTAGTGCAATCTCATTTGCAAGTAGCTTCTGGCTTTACTACATACCAGCTGTAAAACCTTGGACAAAGTGCTAGATCTCTCTGTGACTCATGGTCCCATCTGTAAATGGGGACAATAGCTGCACCCACCCCATTTGTTATCAGGATATGAAATGAGTTAAAAGGTATAAAGCCAGTATGCAATGGTGCCTAGAGAGTACCTGGAACATAGTTCAATTACTGTTGGCTATTTAATATTTATTTAATAGTGTGAGTCAAGTTAAAAGCTACTATCTTCCTGACTATCTGGAGTTCAGAGGGCATTAAGACAAGCCAATGCAGGAAGGGCAGTGAGATGGGAAAGGGTCATGCACCCTAGGAGGAGGCAGGAATGGTCACAAAAAGAAGATGCCCCTAGGATAGCAAATGGTCCCATTGTAAAAGTGTAATACAAGAGAGGTAGTCTAGGCAGAAGGGCAATGATGAGTCACATGTGGAGTTCAGACATAGACAGAGCTGGTCAATGGGAGGCCTTGGCAGAGACCTGATAGGGCAAGCTGGCAGCAGGGGGAAGCCCTGACAAGCTCTAGTCCTCAGGAGGTCCAGGGGAAAAAAAAAACAGGTCTCAGTCTAGAAGCAGGAGGAATGGGATCCCAAGCCAGGTACTAAATATGCAGGAGCTACATTACAAACTATCTACGAGAAGGCTCTGAATCCCCGTCTAGCCCCCCAGTGCCCAGGGCACCCTCCAGCACATGACTAAAACAAGAGCATCTACCATCCATTGCCAAGTGTTTTCTCTGTGCCTGAGCCAGTTTAGGTCCTCTTCACGGCCTCTCTCATACAACCCTCCCAATAGCTCCCCGAGAGAGCCCAGCATGGTGAAATGAATAGCCTAAGTGGTCAGATGAAGAAGGGATGATGGACAGACAGCTGGCAACATGGTCTCAAAACGAACGCAAAAGGCATTTCTTAGAAAAAAAGCATCATATCGCCCACCAATCTTATCCTCCACCATATCTCACATTCCTCCATCCACAGCCCCCAACACAGTCCCCAGATTGCCCCTACTATTCTATTCCCTTCATTCACTGAAATATCTCAAAAGCCCAGTTCAAATCCCATCTACTGGAAAAGGCTACACACACACCCCCTTATTAATTCTTCCCTCTCACCCTCCACTTTGCTTTTATTTCCTGTAGAATGCTGACAATAGTAGCCAACATTTTGGAGTAGTCTCAGATACTGTGCTAAATCTGTCCATGTTCTATGTCCTCCAATCTTCACAAGTATTTCCATTTTGCAGGTCAGAAAACTGAGGAGCCAAGTAGCGTAAGAGAACACAGTTGTGATTCAATCCCTAGCCTGTGCTCTTAGTCATTAGTACCCAGTTCTTTTCAATATTCTTCATGCATGTACATGTGTATGTCTTCCATGGAGCGGCATGGAGGGTAGAATAGAATGTGGCATCCCAATCCCTAACATAACTTCACAGTGTGCACCCACTGCTGCCACTCACTACCGTCTGCTAAATTTCGTTGACTTACGTAAATTCTATCTACATTTAAAATGAGGCTAATATTTGTAACAGGGCCTGGCACATGGTAAGATGAAATAATATGCATAAACAAAAAAACAAAATGACTCCATGAGAGATACTATACATAATCACACTTATATTCTCAATGTTGTTCCAGGATAGATTTAAGGCAACATTTAATCCTTATACTAATGCTCTGAGGGGTGCATTTTTATCCCCATTTAACAACTAAAAAACTCAGGATCAGAGAATTTGTGAAACTTTACTCAAGTCACACGGCTGGTAAGTAGCTGAGACCATTTGAATCCAGGCCTCCCTGAATACAGACATCATGCTTTTCTGTTAGATGGGGATCAGGCTTGGGACAGGAGTGGGAATCACTTCAAGGAGAACTTGATACTGCATTACCTCAATCAGATGAATTTCCTTCAATGACAGGTACAATGGGGTCTTAACTTGGGATGGAGCTGAGCTCGAAGAAGGTGACCTACAGGCCTCAGAAATGGTTCACTGGGGAGTTGGGAGAGCCCCTAAACCTAGACTCCAAGAAATACACTCATTTGATACTGGGTGTCAGATAGTTTCCCATAGTTCTCCTCACTAATCTGTACAGCCAACGCCAGCAGCTAACTCCCAACAGAAGGGGCCCAAGCAGCAGGGACATCCATTGAACAGCCTCTGCCCATAAAACTATCTCATTTTGATTCATATTTGTGTATATTATTTAATTACTTTAAAAACTGGTATATAATTTACAAAACTAATACATGATAGTTGGCAGCCTATATTAATAATGTTAGGGAAGAAAATTTACTAATATAGGAAAACGTTCACAATAAATTAAATGAATGAGTTGTTTACAAAACAGTACATACATTCTATTCTATTGGTCTGAGTGTCTGTTCTTGTGCCAGTACCATACTGTCTTGATGATTACAGCTTTGTAGTATAGCTTAAAGTCCAGGATTATGATGCCTCCTGCTCTGGTTTGCATTTTCAAGATTGCTTTGGCTATTTGGGGTCTTTATTTGTTCCATACAAATGTTCGGATTATTTGTTCTAGCTCTGTGAAGAATGCTCATGTTACTTTGATAGGGATTGCATTGAATATGTAGATTGCTTTGGGTGGTATTGACATTTTAACAATATTTGTTCTTCCTATCCAGGAGCATGGAATCTTTTTCCTTATCTTTGTGTCTTCTTCAATTTCTTTCATAAGCTTTCTATAGTTTTCAGTGTATAGATTTTTCACCTCTTTGGTAAGATTTATTCCTAGGTATTTTATGGTTTTTGGTGCAACTGTAAATGGGATCGATTCCTTGATTTCTCTGTCGCTTCATTGTTGGTGTATAGGAATGCAACCGATTTCTGTGCATTGATTTTATATCCTGCAAATTTGCTGAATTCATGAATCAGTTCTAGCAGTTTTTTGGAGGAATCTTTTGGGTTTTCCATATAGAGTATCATGTCATCTGCGAAGAGCGAAAGTTTGACCTCCTCCTGGCCGATTTGGATGCCTTTTATTTCTTTGTGTTGTCTGATTGCAGAGGCTAAGACTTCCAATACTATGTTGAATAACAGTGCCGAGAGTGGACATCCCTGTCTTGTTCCTGACCTTAGGGGGAAAGCTCTCAGTTTTTCCCCATTGAGGATGATATTAGCATTGGGTCATTCATATATGGCTTTTATGATCTCGAGGTATGATCCTTCTATCCCTACTTTCTTAGGGTTTTTATCAAGAAAGCCTTGCTGTATTTTGTCGAATGCTTTCTCTGCATCTATTCAGAGGATCATATGGTTCTTGTCCTTTCTTTTATTGATGTGATGAATCACGTTAATTGTTTTGTGGATATTGAACCAGCCCTGCATCCCAGGTATAAATCCCACTTGGTCGTGGTGAATAATTTTTTTGATGTATGGTTGGATCTGGTTGGCTAATATCTTGTTGAGGATTTTTGCATCCATGTTCATCAAGGAAATTAGTCTATAGTTCTCCTTTTTAGTGGGGTCTCTGGTTTTGGAATCAAGGTAATGCTGGCTTCATAGAAAGAGTTTGGAAGTTTTCCTTCCATTTCTATTTTTTGGAACAGTTTCAAGAGAATAGGTGTTAACTCTTCCTTAAATGTTTGGTAGAATTCCCCTGGAAAGCCATCTGGTCCTGGACTCTTGTTTTTTGGCAGATTTTTGATTAATAATTTGATTTCCTTACTGGTTATGGGTCTGTTCAAATTTTCTATTTCTTCCTGTTTCAGTTTTGATAGTGTATATGTTTCTAGGAATTTGTCCATTTCTTCCAGACTGCCCATTTTATTAGCATATAATTGCTCATAATATTCTCTTATTATTGTTTTTATTTCTGTTGTGTTGGTTGTGATCTCTCCTCTTTCATTCTTGATTTTACTTATTTGGGTCCTTTCCTTTTTCTTCTTGATCAAACTGGCTAGTGGTTTAGTTAATTCTTTCAAAGAACCGGCTTCTGGTTTAATCTGTTCTACTGTTTTTTTGGTTTCGATAGCATTAATTTCTGCTCTAATCTTTATGATTTCCTGTCTTCTGCTGGTTTGGGGTTTTATTTGCTGTTCTTTTTCCAGCTCCTTAAGGCTTAAGGTTAGGTTGCGTATCTGAGATCTTTCTTCCTTCTTTAGGAAGGCCTGGATTGCTATATACTTTCCTCTTATGACCACCTTTGCTGCGTCCCAGTGGTTTGGGGTTGTGGTGCTATCATTTTCATTGACTTCCATATACTTTTTAATTTCCTCTTTAACTGCTTGGTTAGCCCATTCATTCTTTAGTAGGATGTTCTTCAGTCTCCAAGTATTTGTTACCTTTCCAAATTTTTTCTTGTGGTTGATTTTGAGTTTCATAGCGTTGTGGCCTGAAAATATGCATGGTATGATCTCGATCTTTTTGTACTTACTTAGGGCTGATTTGTGTCCCAGTATATGGTCTATTCTGGAGAACATTCCATGTGCACTGGAGAAGAATGTATATTCTGCTGCTTTAGGATGAAATGTTCTGAATATGTCTGTTAAATCCATCTGGTCCAATGTGTCATTCAAAGCAATCTACATATTCAATGAAATCCCTATCAAAGTAACACCAGCATTCTTCACAGAGCTAGAACAAATAATCCTAAAATTTGTATGGAACCAGAAAAGACCGTGAATAGCCAAAGCAATCTTGAAAAAGAAAAACAAAGCAGGAGGCATCACAATCCCAGACTTCAAGCTATACTACAAAGCTATAATCATCAAGACAGTATGGTACTGGCACAAGAACAGACACTCAGATCAATGGAACAGAATAGAGAACCCATAAATGGACCCACAAACGTATGGCCAACTAATCTTTGAGAAAGCAGGAAAGAATATCCAATGGAATAAAGACAGTCTCTTCAGCAAGTGGTGCTGGGAAAACTGGACAGCGACATGCAGAAGAATGAACCTGGACCACTTTCTTACACCATACACAAAAATAAACTCAAAATGGATGAAAGATCTCAATGTAAGACAGGAAGCCATCAAAATCCTCGAGGAGAAAGCAGGCAAAAACCTCTTTGATCTTGCCTGCAGCAACTTC
The DNA here is from genome assembly GCF_023721935.1 of Panthera uncia. NCBI lineage: Eukaryota > Metazoa > Chordata > Mammalia > Carnivora > Felidae > Panthera > Panthera uncia. Next base: position 23,334,631 of record NC_064816.1, read on the forward strand.
TTACTCAACACGTCTCCAGAGGCAAGGGAAATAAAAGCAAAAATGAACTACTGGGACCTCATCAAAATAAAAAGCTTCTGCACAGGAAAGGAAACAATCAGCAAAACTAAAAGGCAACCGACAGAATGGGAAAAGATATTTGCAAATGACATATCAGATAAAGGGTTAGTATCCAAACTCTACAAAGAACTTATCAAACTCAACACCCAAAAAACAAATAATCCAGTGAAGAAATGGGCAAAAGACATGAATAGACACGTCTCCAAAGAAGACATCCAGGTGGCCAACCGACACATGAAAAAATGCTCAACATCACTCATCATCAGGGAAATACAAATCAAAACCACAATGAGATACCACCTTACACCTGTCAGAATGGCTAACATTAACAACTCAGGCAACAACAGATGTTGGCGACGATGCGGAGAAAGGATCTCTTTTGCATTGTTGGTGGAAATGCAAGCGGGTGTAGCTACTCTGGAAAACAGTATGGAGGTTCCCCAAAAAACTAAAAATAGAACTACCATATGACCCAGCAATTGCACTACTAGGCATTTATCCAAGGGATACAGGTGTGCTGTTTCAAAGGGACACATGCACCCCCATGTTTATAGCAGTACTATCAACAACAGCCAAAGTATGGAAAGAGCCCAAATGTCCATCGATAGATGAATGGATAAAGAAGATGTGGTATATATATACACACACATATACACTGGTATACACACACACACACACACACACACACACACACACACACACAATTGAGTATTACTCGGCAATCAAAAAGAATGAAATCTTGCCATTTGCAACTACGTGGATGGAACTGGAGGGTATTGTGCTAAGTGAAATTAGTCAGATAAAGAAAAAATCATATGACTTCACTCATATGAGGACTTTGAGAAACAAAACAGATGAACATAAGGGAAGGGAAACAAAAATAATATAAAAACAGGGAGGGGGACAAAACAGAAGAGACTCATAAATATGAACAACAAACAGAGGGTTACTGGAGGGGTTGTGGGAGAGGGGATGGGCTAAATGGGTAAGGGCATTAAGGAATCTACTCCTGAAATCATTGTTTCACTATATGCTAACTAATTTGGATGTAAATTTTAAAAAATAAAAAATAAAGTTAAAAAAAACAGTACATACATTTGTGAATCTACACTTTCAAAGTTGCCTAAGATTTTATACATACTTATCTTCATTTTTTAATTTTTATTTAAATTTTAGTTAGTTAACATACAGTACAATATTGGTTTCAGGAAGAGAATTCAGTGATTCATCACTTACATACAACACCCAGTGCTCATCACAACAACTGCCTTCTTTAATACCCATCACCCATCTAGCCCCTCCCCTGCCCATCTCCCTCCATCAAACTTCAGTTTGTTCTCTATCATTAAAAGTCTCTTGTGGTTTGTTTCCCTCTCTTCTTCTCTCCCCCACTTCCCATATGTTCATCTTTTTTGTTTCTTAAATTCCACATATGAGTGAAATCACATGTATGTGTCTTTCTCTGATTGACTTATTTTGTTTAGCATAATTCACTCTAGCTCCATCCCCATCATTATATATGGCAAGATTTCATTCTTTTTGATGACTTAGTAATATTCCATAGTATATAGATAACATCTTCTTTATCCATTCCTCAGTCGATGGACATCTGGGCTCTCTCCATAGTCTGGCTATTGTTGATAGTGCTGCTATAAACTGTGGGGTGCATGTACCCCTTCAAATCTGTATTCTTGTATCCTTTGAGTAAATACCTAGTAGAGCCAATTTGGGGATCCTAGGGTAGTTCTATTTTTAGTTTTTTGAGGAACCTCCATACTGTTCTCCAGAGTGGCTGCATCAGTTGCATTCCCACCAACAGTGCAAGAGGGCTCCCCTTTCTTCACATCCTCGCCAACACCTATTGTTTGCTGTGTTGTTAATTTTTGCCATTCTGAAAGGTATGAGGTGGTATCTCATCGTGGTTTTCATTTGTATTTCCCTGATGATGAGTGATGTTGAGCACTTTTTCATGTGTCTGTAAGCCATCTGGATGTTTTCTTTGGAAAAGTATCTATTCATGTCTTCCACCCATTTCTTAATTGGGTTGTTTGTTTTTTGGGTGTAGAGTTTGATAAGTTCTTTATATATTTTGGATGCTAACCATTTATCAGTTATGTCATTTGCAAATATATTCTCCCATTCCATAGGTTGCCTTTTAGTTTTGTTGGTTGTTTCCTTCACCATGCAAAAGCTTTTTATCCTGATGAGGTCCCAATAATTCATGTTTGCTTTTGTTTCCCTTGCCTCCAGCAACGTGTCTAGTAAGAAGCTGCTATAACCAAGATCAAAGAGGTTGTTGCTTGTGTTCTCCTCTAGCATTTTGATGGTTTTCTATTTCACATTTAGGTCTTTCAACCACTTGGAATTTATTTTTGTGTATGGTATTTAAAAAATGGTCCAGTTTCATTCTTCTTCATGTTGCTGTCCAGTTTTCCAACATCATTTGTTAAAGATTCTTTTCTGATTAATTGACCATATAGTTGTGGGTTCATTTCTGGGTTTTCTATTCTGTTCCATTGATCTATGTGTCTGTTTTTGTGCCAGTACCATACTGTCTTGGTGAGTGAAGCTTTGTAATATAGCTTGAAATCTGGAATTATGATACCTCCAGTTTTGTTTTGTTTTGTTTTGTTTCATAAATGCTTTGGCTATTCAAGGTCTTTCGTGGTTCCATACAAGTTTCAGGATACTTTGCTCTAGCTCTGTAAAAAATGCTGGTGGTATTTTGATAGGGATTTCTTAAATGTGTAGATTATTGTGGGTAGTATAGATATTTTAACAATGTTTGTTCTTCTAATCCATGAGCATGGAATGCTTTTCCATTTCTTTGTGTCCTTTTAATCTCTTTCATAAGTATTCTTATGTTATGAACAAAGCAAATTTTTTACTGCTTTAGTTAGGTTTACTCTTTAGTATCTTGTTTTTGGTATAGTTGCAAATGGAATCAACCCTTCGATTGCTTTTTCTGCTGCTTTGTCATTGGTGTAAAGAGATGCAACAGATTTCTGCACATTGATTTTATATCCTGCAAGTTTGCTAAATTCACATATTAGTTCTAGCAATTTTGGGGTGGAGTCTTTCAGGTTTTCTACATAGAGTATCATGTCATCTGCAAATAGTGAAAGTTTCACTTCCTCCTTGCCAATTTGGATGCCTTTTATTTCTTTTTGTTGTCAGATTGTTGAGGCTAGACCTCCAGTACTATGTAAACTGGTATTGGTGAGAATGGACATCCTTATCTTCTTCCTGACCATAGGGGAACAGCTCTCAGTTTTTCCCCATTGAGGATGACATTAGCTGTGGGTCTTTCATATATGGCCTTTATGATGTCAAGGTATGTTCCATCTATCCCTACTTTGCTGAGGGTTTTTATCAAGAATGGACGCTGTATTGTGTCAAATCCTTTTTCTGCACCTATTGACAAGGTCATATGGTTCTTATCCTTTTATTATTTTTATGTTTATTTATTGTGAGGGGGGAAATTAGGGAAGGGGAAGAGAGAGACAGAGAGAGACAGAGAGACTGAGAGACAGAGAATGCCAAGCAGACTCCGTGCTATCAGCACTGAGCCCAACACGGGGCTCCATCTCACGAAGCATGAGATCATTACCTGAGCCAAAATCAAGAGTCAGATGCTTAACTAACTGACTGAGCAACCCAGGTGCCCCTTATTTTTTCTTTTACTAATGTGGTGTATCACTTAATTGATTTGCAAATATGGAACCAATTCTATAGCCCAGGAATAAATACAACTTGATCATGGCGAATAATTCTTTTAATGTACTGTTGAATTCACTTTTCTAGTATTTTGAGAATTGTTACATTCATATTCATCAAGCATATTGGCCTGTAATTCTTTTTAGTAGGGCCTTTTCTGGTTTTAGAATCAAGGTAATGCTGGCCTTCATAGGAGTTTGGAAGTTTTCCTTCCATTCCTATTTTTTGGAACTCCTAATTTCTGAAGAATAGGTATTAACTCTTCTTTAAGTAACTGGTAGAATTCCCCTGGGAAGCCATGTGGCCCAGAACTTTTGTTTGTTGTGAGAATTTTGATTACTGATTCAATTTCTTTGCTGATTATGGGTTTGTCCAAATTTCCTATTTCTTCCTGTTTCAATTTTGGTAGTCTGTAAGTTCTAGGAATTTGTCCATTTTTTCCAGATTGCCCAGTTTGTTGGCATATAATTTTTCATCAGTATTCTGTTATAATTGTTTGTATTTCTGTGGTGTTGGCTGTGATCTCTCCTCCTTCATTCATGATTTTCTATATGGGTCCTTTCTCTTTTATTTTTGATAAGTCTGGCTAAGGGTTATCAATTTGATAAATTCTTTCAAAGAATCAGCTCTTAGTTTCATTGATCTGTCCTACTGGGTTTTTTTGTTTCTATATTATTTATTTCTGCTCTAATCTTTATTATTTCCCTTCTTCTGGTGGCTTTAGGCTGATTTGCTGTTCCTTTTCTAGCTCCTTTAGGTGTAAGGTTAGGTTGTGTATTTGAGACTTTTCTTGCTTCTTGAGGTAGACCCTTATTGCAATATACTTCCCTCTTAGGACTGCTTTTGCTGCATCCCAAAGGTTTTGGACAATGGTGTTTTCATTTTCATTTGCCTCCATGTATTTTTTCCTTCTTCTTTAATTTCCTGGTTAACCTATTCATTCTTTAGTAGGATATCCTTTAGCCTACATGTATTTGAGGGTTTTCCAAATTTTTTCTTGTGGTTGAATTCAAGTTTCATAGCATTGTGGTCTGAAAATGTGCCATATATACTTACCTTTAAACTGCCAATGTATGAGCTCATTTTAATTGCAACAAAAACTCAGTGAAGCACTATTATTATCCCCATTTTGTAGCTTAGGAAACTGAGGCTCAGAGAGGTTAAGTCACTTGCCCAGAGTCCCAAAACCTTGTGAAACACAGTCAGAATTTGAATCTAGGAGCCAAAATCCAGAGGCCAAACTTAGGGCTCAGAGGGACAGCATTAGCAAAGTCATGGCAGTAAAATAGCTAGGTTAAGATAATTCCACACCTATGGTCTTATTTGATCTTCATATTTGTTTGTGAACCAGGCAGGGCTACCACTTTTGTCCCCATTATATAGATGAATAAACTGAGTCCAGGAGCTTAATTACCTTGGGAAGATCACCAAAAAAGGTAGTCATCAGGTCTGCTCAAATTACTAATTGCCTAGTATCTACATCTTCTACCTGGCTGATAAGATTCCTAATGTAAGTGAAGTATCTGTCATGGTCACTACAATATTCTAGCACACAGCAAGTACCCAGCAAACAATAGGCATCCAATAAAGATTTGTTGGAAGAGTGAAAGAATGAAGTTCATAAAATAGCGTATAGTAGGTTAGATGGTGCCTATCCTTCCCCAACTCCAAGAAAAGTTATATCTGCTTAAAACCTACAAATATTACCTCATATGGGGAAATCTTCCTTGCAGATGTAATTAAGTTAAAGATCTTGAGGTAAGATCATCCTGGATTACCTGGATGGGTCCTAAATCCAATGAAAAGTGTCCTTGTAAGAGAAAGACAGAGGGAAATTTGAGACAGAAGGGGCAAGACACAGACACACAGCAGAGAACGTAATATAAAGATGCAGGCCGAGACTGGGAGGTGGGGGGAGTGTGATCACAAGCCAAGGAACACCTGAAGCCACCAGAACCTGGAAGAAGCAAGAAACAAATTCTCCCCTAAGGCCTCTGGAGGGAGCATGGTCCTGCTGACACCCTGATTTCAGACTTCTGCTCTCCAGAACTGTCAGCGGATCCATCTCTGTCATTTTAAGCCACCCAGTTTGTGGTAATTTGTTATAGCAGCCCTAGAAAACTAATATACAGCACTACCAACAGCAATGCAAGTGTAATACACTTAACAATTTATAGCACCTTCATAGACATTACTTCACCTGGTCTTCACAACAGCTGCAGGGAAATGCAAGGTTGTTTGACCCAGGTCTCAGATCAGCACAATGAACAGCAAGTAGTTGGAATTACCCTGGCATAGGGAAAAATGTAGGAGGTCAGTGAAGGTAAAAGGGTGACCAATTATCACAAGCCTTAAATGCCAGACTGAGTAGCTCAAGCTTAGTTTACGGGTTTCAGGAATTGCAAGATCAGAAATATGCTCAGTGACAATCAGTCAGCAATCTGGAGCCTGAAGAGTTCAAGTAAGGCAGACCATCAGGAACTATTTCAATAACGGAGGAAATGGGGGCCTGTGGGGATGGAGACTGAGTGTGGAGAGGAGAGGGATGAGCAGGCCACACTGACATATCCAGAAAAGTAACAACAGCTGCTGTTTACTGAACCCCTACTCTAAGCCAGGCCCCATGCCAACTGCTGACAGACATTACTATATTTCTAATGCTTGCAAGGTAATGGGCATCACTCTCATTTTAAAATGAGAATCTGGAGATTCAGGAGCTTGCCTGAGGTTACCCAGCTTGAAGCAGAGAATGGAGGCCTTGAATTACATCTGACTTGGGCACCCACATGTCCCACTACAAGTTGTGGCTATACAGACAATGGTTGGTAAGCAGCTCCCAGTGGAGGGGGAATAGGTTACAAAAATGCTGATCATAAGAGCCACCAACAAAACTAGTGGGTGGTTTCTCTTTTTTTTTTTTCAAATAATGCTTAGAAAAAAATGACTTTACCTATAATCCCACTATGGAAGATAACTGCTATCAACAGTCTGGCATAAACATGTTTTCTAGAGTTTTTCTACTTGAATGTGTGTACATGTGTATACATAGGGGTGTGTGTGTGTGTGTGTGTGTGTGTGTGTGTGTGTATAGGCATGTATGTGTTCTCTTTATTAAAACAGGACAATACTATATATGCTGTGGAAAAGTCTACTGTATGCACTTGACATAAAATCTGAATAACCCAGTCTTTTATATAAACTTGACCAGCAGGGCAATGATGAGTAAAGGCAGCCAGGAGAGGCAGTAAGAGTGGTCCATCATGGGTAGGAGAATTTATTTGGTATTGTTTAGAAACATAAGAGCACCATGAATAAAAGCACACTGATTTTTAGTCTGCTTATTATTGTTTCTAAATCCTCCACAGACAATCCACTCTGCTATCACCTGTGCCTGGAGGGGGCAGCATCTACTGCCCCGCGCTCTTTGGCAAGATGCTGCACTAGGGAAGATGGTGTCTTGGCGGGGGGTGGAGGTTCTCAGAAACAGGGATGGCTCATTGGTTTTGCCACAAATTGAAAGGCACACACACTGTGCTCTTGTTAGACAAGTAAGAAAACTGTCCCCACTCCCTCCTCATAGAGATCTTCAGAAAACATGTAAGGCAATACCCACCATGTCCTTTATGATCTTGGGAGGAAAAGTGTCAGGAAAAGTCAATTAAAGATATTAAAAATACAGCCCATTTTCAATGGAGTCCTGGCAACTCATCCAGTCAGGCAGTTCTCCTCTACATTCACTGCTGAATAACAGGACAGATGACTTTCTTTCTTTTCCTTCTTTTGTCTTTCCTTTTCTTTTTTTTTAATGTATCAAAGACCAAAACTTCTTGAGATGAGTTATTGAGAAGATATAAGGGAAACAGAATAAACTGCTCTAAAAACAATCAAGCTGTCTGCACAGACACAATTGGAGTTTAGTTTCTAAAAACTATAATGGTATAATTTTCCTGTTGGCCATTCCCTTAAAATAATAACTGAACTGGCAAATCCATTCCTCATAAACACTTTCATCATCTTTGGCTTGACGAGGCCTAGCTACTGAGCCACAGATAAAAGTTTCTTCAAGATAGTAAATCATGAGCCATATGTTAGAAATTACCCCATGCCCCTATAAATGAGACGGTACCCCCCTTTGTCTTTTCCAAAACAGTGGAAGGGATTTTTGGCAGCCAGACACACATTAGAATCCCTAGGAATAACACTGCTAATCCCCAACACAACATTTTTAAGCCTTCAGAGTCGTATGTCACAATAGTATTTTTACAGTGTCTGGAGAGATGATGTTTATAAAAACAGATTCAAAACAACAACAAAAAAAAGATAACTGGAAACTGAGCTCCAGCCATCTCAGGTGTGAGGAAAACTCTTGATGTGGGCAGTGTCTTTGCCTGGAAACACAGACATCATCATGAGAAATAGCAAAATGTTATTATGATGGACAACCCAGGCTCTGCAGCCCAGTGGCCTGGATTCAAATCCTGACTCCATTAGTTGCTAGCTGTTATGACCCAGAGCAAGTAACTTAACCTCTCTGTATCTCAGCTTTGGTATCTGTGCAATGGGAATGGTAACAGTACTTGCTTCACACAGTTATGAGAATTAAATGTAATAATACAAAGGCTTCCAAAATTTTTCTGAAATATAGTTTAGAATAGGCCTCCTACTATAGCAAAAAAATTTGAGTGATAACAGAGTCAAGGTTTTTACAGTCCATGCCTAAAAGTGGACTATTCACTTTTGTTCATATTGGCCAGAACTTAGTCATATGGCCATACATGTAAGGCATCTGCAAGATGTAGTCCAGTTGTGTGCCCATGAAGAGTAAGGGAATGGGGTACTGGTGACAATGGTAGTCCATAAAACATGGATTTCACAGAAATGAAAGTTTCAGGAAACAATTCCTCTGCTTACTAAACATGAGAAACTAATATTTCTATTCCACTCCACTCAATTCTAATATTTTTCATTTAAAACATGTTGGTCATGACCAAATCAGGTGTTTGTCACAATCCACTAATATTTTGCTCAGTAAGTGTTAGTTGTTGTTATTAGCAATGGTGGTGGCAGCGGGCAAAAGGACAAACTAGATGCTTTTGAATTTTTCAGAAAATTCTTGGTATTTGGTTCCACAAGACTTTACAATGATGACATGCATTCTGACTTCAGGTATTAAGAGTCTGAAACATGCATCTAGAAACACTGATCAATTCCTAGAGCCCAGGCTGCTTTTGGAACACATAACTAATTATAATCATACACTATAGAAACTAATATTAATAAGCACGCACACACACCCACACACACATGTGCACAGAGAAATGAAAAATGACCACTAAAAAAGAGACGAGAGAATACATAAAGAAGGAACCCTGACAAGAAAGAAAAAGAGAGATTAATCCTCTCTGAATGCACAAAAGCAAGCACAGAGCCCAGGTACTGCTCTAGCAATGAGTGCACAAGTGATAGGCCAGGTCTTGTTATTCATATCATGGCCCTATAAAGTCTTCACAAATTGTACAATATTTGCACAAGAACATGTGTACAATATTCTTCCCTGGCCTTTGTGATGTGCTAAGGGATCTGAACTTCCCCTCTATACTCATGAAAGGCTATTTAAGAATTCAAGGTATGACATAATACATAATCAGATATGTATTTCAGATGAATACCTAGGGATATACTAGGGCTGGCCTGATGTGAAGCAGGGAGATGGTGAGGAGGTTGCCACAGTCAGAGAAGACAGTGGTCTGAAATAAGGCAGAGATGGTAGGTAGAGAAAGAAGAGCCCTGAGTCAGAGGATACACAGAGGCTTAAACTGGTAGACTCTGTGACTGATTTATAGATAAGAAAAATCTCCAGGGAGGAAGTGCAGTCTTCTGACTTGGACAACTGAGTAGATAAACTGCTATTTGGTGAGATGAGGAACACAGAAAGAGAAACAGGGACTTTGATGAATTCAATTTTATACAAGTTATGTTTGAAGTACCTGAGGCTCAGTCAAAGATGCCCAGTCAGCATCAGAAATGTGGGCTAGAAGTGAAATAAGAGTGCTATGGAGACCCAGATTTGGGAATTAGAAGCAAATGAATGATGGTTAAACTCAGGGGGTCACTGTGGAATTGGATCTAACTACAAAGACACCACAGGCCAACCCCCCACCCCCAGCCCTCAGTGCCACCAACCCAATGCACAACAGAAGGTGGCAGTTGGGATGAGGAATGGGAAGGAGCTTGAATGCTTACTAAACAGAACAGGCAATAGCATAACACCCAACTGACCTTGGACTATGGCTTGGTTTCTTTATTCATTCACCAGGTGTTTACTGAGCCTCTAATATATAAGAGGCACTGTGTCAGAGACTGAAGAAACCATGGTAAACAAGAGAGACTTGGCACCTACCCATGGTCTAGTGGGCAAGGAAGCCAAAAACAAGGAAGCAAATAAAAAAATCAATACAGAATACCATGAAGAAAACATGGTACTGAAACAGAGAATATCAGGGAAGGGGAAGGACCTACTCAGATTATAAGATCAGAGAAGCCTTCTTTTAATAGGTAGCATTTAAATAGAGACCTCAAGAGATGCCTGGGTGGCTCAGTCAGTTAAGCATCCAACTTTGGCTCAGGTCATGATCTCGCGGTTTGTGAGTTCAAGCCCCACATCAGGCTCTGTGCTGACAGCTCAAAGCCTGGATTCTGCTTCAGATTCTGTGTCTCCTTCTCTCTCTGCCCCTTCCCCTCCCACACTCTGTTTCTCTCTCTCTCTCTCTCTCTCTCTCTCTCTCTCTCTCTCTCTCAAATAAATAAACATTTAAAAATTTAAAAAAAATAGAGACCTCAAGAATGAGAAAGAACCCAATGGGGAGAAGGGAAGAGGGAATTGGGCTTTAGACAAGGACAAAGGAAAGATGCTGGATGTTTGAAAAACTGTCCAGTGTGGTGAAGCTTAGAAAACAAAGGGGCATGCTGAGTAAGGGTTAGATCATAGGAAGGAGTTTGGATTTCACTCTAAAGGTAATAGAGAGCTATCAAAGGTGTCTTAGTAGGAGAATAACATGATAAGACACATACTTTTTGGCTTCCATGTAGAAAATGGATGAAGGAGGAATTGTGGACTCAGGGGCACCAGACAAGAAGTGAACACCAATGGTGGTCTAGACCAGGGGGTTAGTCAGGGATATGAGGAGGAGTCAAATGCCTTTGAAATATAATTGGAGGGATAATCATCAGGACTTAGTTATAAATAGGATAGAGTGGGTGGGTGGAACAATCAAAGATGATTCCAAAGTTTCCAGCTTGAGCAGCAGAGTGGATTTTAGTATTTATCTCTCAAGGTTATTGTGAGGGATGAAGAAATAACATGTGTGCATCACTCAGCACCAAGGCCAGCACATTAGGTGAGCGGCTGTAAACAGGTGTCTTCCTCATCAATATTACTCTTCCCGCATGATAGATCTACACCTAAAATCAGGTTTCAGGATTGGTTTGTCTTCATTTTCTACTCTCCTCCACCACACAGAACTCTGGACTGTTCCGTTAACTTCTTTCCCATGCATTCTGCTTACTCAAACCCTCATCAGGAGGGAAAAAAAATTGAAAAATACTTAGCATATTTTTGCTAACAAAAATATCTTTCCTCCCAGCTTAACTTTCCTCCCAGCTCTAACAAGTGAGTCACATTAGTCAGTTCCTCCCACCAGGGCCACCCTCATCTAGCCGAGAATAAAAAACCATTCCTATTCTCATGTCTAAAACTCCAAGTGGCTCTTGGCCAAAGATGTGAATCTAGAAATCCCCCAAGCAAAATTCATATCCCAGAGCCTAGCAATTATTTCCAATAATACAGCTCACATTAATACCATTTGTCTTTTAGTAACTGAGTTAACTTTCTGCTGCTTAGGCCAGGATTCATAAGATAATATCCTTCAGATAGAAAAGAGGGGCTGCATTGGGGCACCTGGGTGGCTCAGTTGGTTAAGCATCCGATTTCCGCTCAGGTCATGATCTCACGGTTCGTGAGTTCGGGCCCCGCGTCGGGCTCTGTGCAGACAGCTCAGGGCCTGGAGTCTGCTTCTGACTCTGTGTCTCCCTCCCCTCAGCTCCTCCCCTGCTCACACTCTGTCTCTCTCTCTCAAAGATAAATAAAGATTAAAAAAAGAAAAGAGGGCTGCAAAGATCTCAAGCATTACACACAAGAAGGAAGCAGTCAGTGGTGTGCTGGAACCAGCTTCTTACCAGCTTAGGAGAGCTGATTGTGCATTTCTTCCCAACTCTGAGTTCAAAGACATCATATTGGTAGCTTGAAATCAGCCACAGTGAGAGTAATTACCCCCACAGACCTCTGCAAATGATACAAATCAGGAGTTTCCTTCCCTTTTAAGAGCCAGCTGTTAAATATTTACCAGCACACCACTGGAAGCAGCTTTTATTTTTAAGGTGCCATTTAATAGGCACTTGCTGTGTACCTGGCACTGTGGTAGGCACCTTACTCTTGTTACCTCACTTAGCTCAGCAACCCCCAGACAGGACACTGAACTTGTCAGAGCTCCTGTCACTCATCTTGCTGCCTCCTTCCTCCTGGCCTAAACTGTCCTCAGTCCTTCTGCCTACTTTTCCCTTCTCACCTCACCCCACCTTCACTACCATCTCCCTAACATCTGTCTCAGCAATCCTTATGAAACATTGGATCCCTCAGGAATTAAATTCAGCAAGCCATCTACCATGTACAAAGCAAATGGAACTGTTACTCCTTCTGTGTCCCTTCTGTGTCATGCACAAACCTGTCATGGAAGTTTATATTTTGGAAGTTCATCATTATTTATTATTTGAACTATATGAAAATGCTCATATTCATTTTTTTTTACTTATAAAACATGAAATGGAGTCATTTTGGAGTCAGTCTGCTGCTCTTGGAAGAACTACATACAAATCAAAACTTTATTCTAGAAGTATGAGAAATCAGCATGCTCCAAGCCCTTTTTCCTTAATTTTCTTTTCCTTTTTAAGGAACTGGGAGTAGAATCAATAAAACAGGACAATTCATTAAAAAACAAGCCTAGCAAAGTATCCATTCCCAACTCCATAATCCTCTGTCTATACATACACAGCCCAGCCACCAGGGGAGGATTGATGAAAGCCATTTGCTTCAGTGGGTACAACAGGCTATACCCTCAGCAGAAGCCCAGAGTGTTAAGTGACTTCCCTAAAACAAAACAAAACAAAAAAACAAAACAAAAATACTAAGACAATATCTAACCATCAGATACATACATTTTGCTATCAGCAAAGAATAAAAGGTTAAGAATACGCTCTGATTCACAATAAATTAGTTCTTGTGGAATGATTTCTTCTTCACAACACTAAGAACATAATGCCTTAATATGTTTCTAGAGAATTCCTCCTTGCTTCTGGAAGTCTGTTCTCTGAACCGCTTTCAGAAAGGATGCTTTATTAACATGCTTGGCTACACAAGATGCAAATGTTGCCATTAACCGAGAGTCAAATTACAAAAACATAACTTCTTCCAATGTCTGGATCAAAATAGTCATCAGAACATTGGTTTGGCCATCTTTGTATTCCACCATTAGGCAGGATACCACAGGCCATATGAGAGGAGCATAAGATTTTAGCCTGCTGGCAATATCCAAAGTCTGCAGTCACTTTCCCTGACAACTACTTGTAGCCAAAAATTTTCTCAGGTGAAAATTCCATTTAGGTTTTGAAACCTCAAGTTACCTTACCCATGAATTGCAGTGCCTTTTAGGGAGATATAAAATGACTGATCCTGGGGGTGAAAACGGGTTTCCCTTAATTATCCAAAAAACACTATACACTCTTATAAATAACTGTAAAGGTAAATTATAACTACAAAATCTGAGTATAATGATTTTGTATCTGTATAAAGCCTCTGGAAATATCCTAATTGAGGAACCCATATGTAACTGCAATGCAATCTAGAATGAAAAACAGTTGGCAACTGTAATAGAGAATTTTGAGTGTCTCCAAACTCAAGCTCCTAAAAGGCTACCAAGCCTATGCTACTAATTGGTTAAGAAATATAAAATGCATTATTCAACCACTGACATTGAAATCACACATGTTTTAGGTCTAAAATATCTTAGGCCTTCAAGCTAAGAAAGCATTTGGGCAAAAGACAAGCTGGCATTGCATCTGGGCTCCTATTTCCCAAACGACATTGTAGAAGTTTCTCTGTACAACTGAAACCTAACCCTCTTTGGGAAAACATTTCTGCCCATTACCAGCTTATCAGAGACCATCAAGAATGGGATCACCCAGTATCTCCTTCTTGACTTGATTAAACTATTATTAAATGCCTGAGAGAAGGAGAGTGGCCTAACAGCCTCTGACCTTAAGTAACTCTAAGAGCTATTTGTGGTAGCTGAAGAAGCCCAGATTTTTCTGGCTACTTTTGTGTTTCTTGACCTTTAGCTTAAAAGTGATGAAGTTTTGGGGTGATGGGGGATTCATGGGGTCTGGAGCTGACAGCCAAGAAAGAATTCTTGAAGACATCTTTGGTGCAAACAGGTGATTTCATTAAAGCATGGGACAGGACCCATGGGCAGGAAGAGCTGCACTGGGGTTGTAGGGGGTAACCATTTTATGGAGTTGGAAGAGATAAAGTTTCCAAAGAGACTTTCACATACTAAAGACTCACTGGAGGCCTAGCTATGGTCAACCTAAGGTTGCTTTTCCCTCTAGCAAAGCAGTAACATTAAGACAATATGGAGCTTCTGGACTTCGCCTATTGTTGGGATTGCCTTTTTCTGGTAAACTGGTGGAGACTCTTATCAGTTTGACCATTTGTTTTTTGTCCTTTCCTGTTTTGGAGTAGCTGGGAGTGTCCAAGGAATATCATACATGTCCCTCCTGGTTGGAAGCGGGGTGCTGGTTAGTGCTTTGCCCCTCAGCCTGCCCCACACTCTCATCAAAAGGGGTACAATTAAGTCCTACTCATCCTAATGAGGACAAAAGAGAGAATTATTTCTTATTTGAAGAAAACCCAATTATTAAGTCATGGTATACTCTTTAATTATGTATAATTTTACAGCAATTTCTTTAAAATCTGAATCAAACCTTTTTTTCAATGACTTAATAAGTACCAACTGAAAATGTTTCAGATATGATGAAAAGGCACATTCCCCTATCTGTATTGTTTCTACAACAGATCAGGAATGAGCACCCCCTGAATCATCTCAATTACTTTGTGACTATTCTCCAAGAAAAGAAGCATATTAAAAACAGAAGATACAAAAGACAAACTGAAACCTTGGGAATAGAAATTATAGTATTTATTTAGAGTGAGCTTGGTAAGAACTAAGTAAATGCCTTCTCATGATAAGCTCATAGACTAACCTAAAGAACAACCCTGTTAGGTTACATTTTTATTGTCTTGGAGAAACATTCACAATACAACAATTAATCAGATTGTTCTAAGTTCCATGAAAGCAGTGGTGGTCTATCACAATTGCTTACACCAGTGTGCCCCATCTCCCAAAAAGGGGCCTGGCACACAGTCAGCATTCAGAAGATATTTGTATACTGGATGCATGATTTCATTTTACTTTTGCTTTGCTAAGTATACTTAAAGTCCCATTTTTATTAACAGACATGCAAATCTTTGTAATTAGATCCTCTGAAGTTTTTAAAGTGGCATATACACTTAATCAAATGTATATTTAGAAAGTATTGAAAAATCTCCCAATCACATGAAAAAAAGGCAAAATATGACCCCCAACAGAGCCACTTATACTCAGCAAGACAGGTTTTTTTTTTGAAGAATGGGGTATGTGTGCATGTGCTTATGCATGCATGTGTGCACATGTGTGTGTATATGTGTGTCTGTGTGTCTCGTTATAAAGCCAGTAAACTGGACTGAGACTGTCTTTGATTTCTGTTTCTTCAAAAGTATTTTCACATAAAGTCTTTTAACACTCCATAAAACTCTGCCCTCTCTTAACAAAACTGCTTGTCTCATATAGAATCCCCATTTCTTTGAATAGCAACCAAAAAAGACCCAATCCTTACTATCTGCCACCCAGGCATCAACATCTCCTCCATCGAAGAAATTATCAGGGAATATGGTAACCAGGTTCCGTCTGCCCTCAGCTTTTATTTTTCAGCCTGCAGACAACTAAATACTTGATTAAAGTAAGCAGGAGCCTTTGTTCCATAGCTGTGTATGACAATACTTATGATTGCTATGGAAATATTCCTCATTAAACTCATCTCCAAATTGTTGTCCCCATGTTCAGGGTGCTGTCTTAGAAAAGGGGAGTATCTTTTCACATTTTGAGTCACTGGAGTACATTGTATTCTGAGCAGGACCCCAATTACCCAGCATCTGATTAATGTCTGTCCAAACTCTTGCCCAGTAACAAGACCCTCTGTAACTCTGCTAACCACCTAACAACCCACATCATTAGGGCCCATTATCTTTTATAATGTTGATTCTTGGTATCCAAGGGCTGTGGTTCAGACGGACTATTTAAAGGCATTAAAATAACAACAGCCTTGCCAGCTGTGGGCATGGCCACCGAAACTACCATCAGGTCACAAGGCCAGATGTAACAGATGCCAGGAACAAGACTAAGGCAGACGGAGCACACACTTAAGAAAACAGATCCACTTGTATTCCCAAAGGAGACCAAATCCCATGGGTATGGAGAATCAATAGCTAGCAATATAGATGATGGTACCCCCAACTTCTCTAACTAGCTCTAGTTGACCTCTTAAATTTTATCTCCTTTCTTGTCAAATTTCATCTTGAACAAGGCTTAACATTTGCAAATCTTGGAAAATTTTATCTCTTTTTTTCCAGCCATAAGAGTCAACTTTACAAAAATCACATATGGAGTTCCTTATGCAACTGCCACTGGCTACTGTTCTTTCTATAAGCTCATTATGGAATAGGTATCATTGTTGAGCCCTCTCTACTTAATAGGCATTTTGAAGGATTGTGCCTGTATTATTTAATCTTATAACAATAATTTCTGTTTCACAAATGGGGAATGAGGTCAAAGAATGCTAATAACTTTCTCAAAGTCACCTGGCCAAAAAAAGAGCCAGGGTTTGAACACAGGTCTCTCTCACACTAAGATTCAGGTTCTTAACCATGACACTACACTTAGAATTCATACTAGGCAATCTCAACCGATAGTTCCCAATTTTCCAAGGATGAAGATACATTTCCAATGACATAATGTTTCATAAGTTAACATGTAATGAAAAGGTTAGCATAGAGTCCAACATATACTAAATAGCCAAGAAATGCTAGGTGTTTTATTACCATTAACATTGTTATGAAGGACCTCAGGATAATAACTACTTGTTGGATTCACTGATGATGATGCTAATGAACAAATTAATTTCATATCCATTATAACAGCATCTACACTAATTTGAAAAAATAATGTACTGATATATATAAAAGATATGATTTGCTAAGTATAAAAGATCCTTGTAGCATACGTATATGCAGACCTTGTAACACACACACACACACACACACGCACGCACGCACGTATGCAAACATGCCAGATTCAGAACACTTCTTGAGATCCCAACTTTTCTGAGCAGTATTCCGGAATCCTCTAGCAATCCTCTTCCTTCCATTAATTAACAGTCTATTAATAGTATCCTATACCTCCAAAGACACACCAAATGAATGTTTACATCATGCATTAATTATCTTTACTTAATTTCACCACTTTTAACAGATGTGAGTTCTTGCCTAGGCTAGGTTTAAATAGATGCAACTCAGCTAGATAAGTCAGCCTATGCCTGAAATATACTAATTTCTACCTTATACCAATAATAATGCAGTTAAATAATCAGAAGAACTGGATGGAGATAAGCAAAATGAAGGGCAGCTTCAAGGAGGGAAGGAAAGCATTTAGAATACGAGAAATAGGACACAAGAGAACTCTCATCAGTTGCTGTTCACACTGTTACAAAAACCCCAAGATGTTTGCTGCAGGCATCTGTATGACAATAAAATGCCTATTTCATAGGGATTCAAGACTAGAGATTATTTTTAATAACTTTTCCCCTGATTATAAAAGTAAGACATGGTATTTTTGAAAACAGGAAAAATACAGAATAGTTTAGGAAAAAAAGTAATCACTATGACCATACCCACACATAACTATTGACATTTTTCTGTACTTCTAACCATCCTCTTATCTATTTATTTTTCAAACTACAGATCTATTTACATTTGTGGTTTTTCACAAAATAAAACTGAAATCATAGGATCTAATAAGCTTATATCCTGCCTTTTTCATTTAGCAGTATGTCCTAAGATATTTTCCATTAACTATTCTTCAAAAATATTATATGCAATAGCATTAGAATACTCCATCTCATAGGCCTAAAGGATCTTAAAGATAATTACCTTTTATTTATGTTTAGAGATTTGATTATAGGGTTAGAAGAAGGTAAATCTTCTCAAGGGAAAAAATGTTTTAAAAATGATTTTTATGTTGTTCAGTTACTTGGTAAACAGCAAACAAAAGGACACATCCCAACTGGGGTACCACGAGATTAGGGACATTGCTGTCTTAGCCACATCATGATTTCTTCAGGGCCTACAGAAGTACATGGCACAATAAATATTTATTTAAAGAGAGGAAAAAGGAGCACCTGGGTGGCTCAGTCACTTGAGTGTCCAACTCCTGATTTTGGCTCAGGTAATGATCTCAGGGTTCATGAGATTGAGCCCTGTGTCCGGCTCTATGCGGATGGTGCAGAGCCTGTTTGGGATTCTCTCTCTCTCTCTCTCTCTCCCTCTCCCTCTCCCTCTCCCTCTCCCTCTCCCTCTCCCTCTCCCTCTCCCTCTC